>NW_008582380.1:19034-20565 GCF_000691845.1 Merops nubicus | reverse complement strand
CCCTTTTTACACAGAACCAGAACACAGGGCAGAATGTTCCCTCTTGTGAAGATGTTTCTGATGGAACACATGCAAAAAAATTAAGGAAAGAGACTTTGCGTGGTTTTGCTGTACTGTGAAGCTTGTTGGCTGTATGTAAAGAAGACTTTTGTGTTTCTTATGGTTTGTGTATTGGACATTCAGCTGGTGGAAGCATAGAATCATAGAATCACCATAGTTGGAAAGCACATCCAGGATCATCAAGTCCAGCCTTCCTCCCAACATTTTCCTAACCAGTAGACCATAATCCCAAGTGCTACATGTACTCGTTTTTTGAACCCCTCCAGGGATGATAACTCCACCACCTCCCTGGGCAGCCCGTTCCAGTGCCTCACCACTCTCTCAGTGAAGAAATTCTTCCTAATATCCAATCGAAATCTCCCCTGGAGCAAAGTAAGGCCTTTTCCCCTCACCCTATCATCAGTAATTTGGGAGAAGAGACCAACACCAGCCTCACTACAACCTCCTTTTAGGTAGCTGTAGAGAGCAATAAGGTCTCCTCTCAGTCTCCTCCAGATGAAACAACCCCAGTTCCCTCAGTTGCTCCTCATAAGGCATGTTTTCCAGCCCTCTCACCAGCCTCCTTCCCCTTCTCTAAGTAAACAAGCTTTCACAGAGGCTGTTGGAAAAGAAAAAACCTGGGTATTTGCCTGATTCACAGTGAAGAATTATGAAAAATTTGTATCCTTTGGTTCTTTATTACTATCTAATTCAACAAGATTCATACTCTATATTTAACTTGTCCCCTCAAGTTAAGACATATAGACGTATGTCCCCCCCTAAGACATATACAGTTTACAAAAACGGTTCACCTACTCTATCCTTTCACATTTTAAAGTGGACCTATTGTTTTATGCCCTAAATTGGAAGGGTAATTTTTAGCATGTTGCATGGAGATTTAATTGTGCAACTCTTGTTATAGCTAATGGAGATTATGTTGTTAAATCACACCGTGAGGAACATTTAATATTCCCTTAAGTGTCCTTATGTTCCTGGACTGGGAAAAGGCTGTACAGCCAGAGACGTGTGTGTATCTGTTTCAGTAAGGATCTGTCTAGCCGGCGTAATTCCATTTTCAGGTCTGAGCCCAAAATGCTTGAATAACTGGTCTCAAACTAAACCAGGCCTTTTGAGTTCAGGAGAAGAATTAGTAAATGAAACAGATTTACTTCAAATGAGTAATATATCGTATTTATAGGGGATTTGGCCCAAGCGGAAAGGTACCTGTAACAACTTGCAGACATGGTCCCTGAATTTGTGCTAACAGTAATTTCTGTAAAACCTAGCAAGTTAATTTTAAATGATTGGAGCAAGTGAACTATTGGAGTCTAACACTGTTGAAAGCTGACTTCATTCCTTCTTACCCTTTTCAATATTTTTTTATACTATACTTTTTAAATTTACTTTAGAGATTTCAGTACAAATTTGGCCCTTAAAACGTTGTTTTAATCAACTAAGGGCTGAGATGAAAAGTTAGCTTTACCTTATGTCA
>NW_008582380.1:15351-19003 GCF_000691845.1 Merops nubicus | reverse complement strand
AAAGGTACTTTATGTTGATTTATCATCTTTGATGGAATGTTTACTGAACTATTTGTATTAATCTGTCTTGAATGTAACAATATAGATATATTGGCCTTTTGTTCTACATGGCACTATCACTACTTTCTAATAGCAAGCAAAGGACACAGTGCTCAGTTTCATCACATGCACCACAACAATTCACTGAAATGGGATTAACCCTAATGCTGAGATTTGGAATAAATCACTCTCCTAATACGTCCTCTCTGAGCCTATTAGAATTTGGAACAGAAGTCACAACACAGAAACAAATAGAATCAAAAAGCTCCTGGTGTCTATGTCTTACTGGCTGAATATTACCACTCATATATCTGGAATAAACAGCCATGCTCTCCTGCACTGCTTTCCCAAATGCTTCATTGTTTGTGCCAAAACCAAGTGGTGCTATGACAGAGGTTCTCTGTGCCTGACCATACATACACACATGCCCATGCACGCGCATGCCCTCCTGAAAAGTTTTGCTCTCTTGGCTGCCTCCACCACATGGAGTGAACATCAGTGTGATGTAGCAGTGCAGACACTTGCACCTGAGGCAAGATCACCAGTGTCAGTCATTCAGGTGAACTCTGTAGTGAAGGTGCACAGTGAATCACCTGCTGTGATCTTACCTTGGACCATGAAAGCCCCACTGTGATGATCTGACAGCAAGTACGTTCTCTAAAAAAAATCCTTGCTGCTTTTTTATTCAGACAGGCTTTCTATTTCCAGTTCTCTGCTATGGTGCCTATACCACAGATATGTGTAAAAATGTGTATGTGAGGATGCATATTACACAAAGGAAAACCTGGTCAATAATCAATTTTTCCCACAGAAGCCATGCTCATTGTATTCAAATGCTTCTGAGCTGGCCACAAATCTGTTATAATCAAGTGAATGTTATCTATTTCTTTAATAAGTGAAGCATTTCTAATGATTTCCATAGAACATTTTTCTTAATCTTTTATCACATTCTCCTTAGCAAGTAACTCTCTAGGGCCATTTCTCAGTTTTAGGAAGAATCTATCTCACATTGCATATAGGATTATTAAAATCATTACTTTTGTCAGACATTGGTAAATTAATGTCCTAAAGGCTCCACCTTAGCACACCACCTAGATGCTAGATGTCTATTCGTGTACAATACCTGTCTTTCACACAGTAAAAACATGTCTTAGGGCTTAATTTCATGCTGACTGCTGCTTCTGCCGCCTTGTCTCTGATCCAGTAACCTATGCCTTTTTCAAGTGGGGAAAAAGCTTCACAGACCTCTCAGGTTGTTGTACCACATAATCACTGATGTTCATACTGTCAGTTTTGTTCCTATAACATTCTGCAGTGGGATTTCCCTCCTATTTTCTGTGGACAGCTGATGGTTATACCATCTTCTCTGGACTAACTTTCCTGAGTGAACTCATCGGACAATTCAGATGACAAGTAATTGGAAAAATTAAAGGACAAATAGAATACTACAAACTTACCGTTTTCAGAAAGTCTTTAAGAGAAATATATCACTGCTGTCAAAATAAACATCTCTAAACAACAATAAAAAATATTTAGTAAACTAAAAATAATTCTGGAATTAAATACATGAAAATATCTTTTCACATGGTGTTTTTGACAAATCTGTTGATTACAGCACTATAGCCCTTTCTCTGAAGTCAATGATAGTCTGGTGGTATAGGAACCACAAAGGTTATTGGCAATAATATTTTGTTTGTAGACAGATAAGGTGTGTTGAAGAAGCCTAGTGATGATAAAGGTTTATCCTTTATAGACGGGAACATTTTCTACTAGGAATATTATATGGTTTTCAAAAGGTCATTAGTGTAAGAGATGATTTAATGGAACATGATCTTCTCATTTTAGAAGAAGTAATAAAATACCTACTATCTATATTCAGAGAACAACATTTTGCAACCAGACAGTTTTGCAGACAAGGAGACTTTATCCTTATGATCACCTATGAGGAGTAAATACTTCAGCTTTCTGGCTTTCAAAGCTTCAGCATATTTTCCTTCCGTGTTCATTCTTACCCATTATACTAAATAATCTGTCTCTTTATGTTGGTGATGATGTCTCTGTAAAGCTGAGATGCTGGATTCAGCTTCCAGAGACTAGAAAGGTCTTGTATTAAGAAGGAAAATCATTCCAAGATACAAAGCAGAGTAACCAAGGACCCAGAAGGAGGACCTCAACTGACCACCAAATGAAGTCATGTTTTTATACCAAGGCATGCAGGGGCCGTGGGATAATGGTCTAGCTTGCCATGAGTCAGGAATACAAGCTAATTTAATGTGCTTTGGGAGAAAGGTCAAGATGTTTGTGACTATGAGATTCTTGTGCTGTCTCTGGAGGTGGAGATCCACTGACCTGGCCTCCCAAACAGCTTAACCAGCAGAGCCTTATGAAGATAAGATGGTCCTATTTTGGCTAAACCAACAGATGTAAACAAGTCTGAAATCTTGAAGTCTGTAGGGTCTGAGAGAAGGAAGACCTTTGCCTAATTAATGTCAAAATTAATATGAACATTTACATCCCTAAATATGGCGTTAAGCCTGATGGAGCACGTGCTAAACTTCACTAAACATGACTATCATACATAAGTCTCAGACCAAATCATGCTAAACATCAGCTAGAAGGCAGGGACAGATGGGATATAAAAAGCCACAAGAGAAATACCTCTCGAATGGCTGCTGCTGCTCCTTTTGGCCATGCACACTGTGGAGGGGAGAGGACTGAAATGGCTAGCAGAGAAAGCTGATGGGCTGTACTCCTCTTCCTCCACCCAAGATAGGGATGCCTTCTTGGTAAGAATTGCATCTTCACTATGCGGTATGGCTTTTCCCAGCGTTACCATTATTTATTAGTGCTGTTACACAGACTTGCATTTTGGCTGCATCAGATGTGCCCAGGAGTTACTAACTTCAGCTGAACTATCCTTCTTTTGCAGTCAGTGCACTTATCAATGGCAATTCTGAACCTATTGTATCTGTCACTTTGATAAATCAAATAGTTACAGCTTTTACATTTTTTCAGTGGAAGCCCCTCAACCAGGGCTCTAAGACAGAGTTCTCAGATATACTTTTTACTTTGCAAAACTGCTCAGTGCAGGCCCATTGGCTCTGGCAGGCAGACGTCACATTCGCGCCCTCAATGCAACAGGGTCAAAGTGACACCTGCCAAATGTAAAGGTGAAGTTAAGCTTGAGAAGGAAATTAAAGCAGGTACCAAAGGTTTTGTTGCCCTCATAAATGAAAGGGGAACAAAATGGAGGAGTGTAGCTACAGTGAGGGTGGGATACATGTTAAAAACAGTCTAGATATGATTCCAAGACAAAATATGTACTTTGCACTATTTTTCAACAAATACAGCAGTCCTGTGATGAAAATATAGATTAGTAAATGTAAATGAAAGTATGACATAAGATTTTATCTTAGCTGACAGGGAAGCAAAACTTAAAGAAGGTGATTTGAGAGCTTTAGATTAAAAAAAGAAAAAAAAAACAAACAAAAAACAACCTACTACCTGAATCACAGGCACAGAAAAAGAAGTTTGAAAAACCCCCAGTGAGCAGAGTATAACATTATTTTATTGCAAAATGTCAAATAAACCAGCCATATTTTAAAAAAGGAAG
>NW_008582380.1:14564-15320 GCF_000691845.1 Merops nubicus | reverse complement strand
GGGAAAGAGATCCAAATAACTACTGTTCATTTAGCCTGAACAGTAACATGCAGAACATTAAGGCATACAGAGAAGAATAATGGCTAAAGATATGTAAAATACCATAAAATGCATATGGACTGGTCAAGGGTAGGCTGTGTCAGTGTTTCTCTTTCATAAGAAAATTGAAGTTTTTCACAGAAAAGCAATCTCTCTAAATTTTACTAAGTATCTAATATGAAGTCACATAGACATTCTCAGTCAAACCAGAAGAAACAGGGCTGAGAGCTCAGTAAAGACTAAAGAGTCTTGCTGTGAAGTGAGGCAAATTATTCTGAAGAAGGCTCTGAGAAGCTTTTGTTCTTCTGTTTCTTGTGCATGAGGTATCTCACATCTGGAATTTTCTTGCAGGCTACACTCAGTTAAAACTGCTCCCAGAGACAGCGGCCTACTTGGTTTAGTAAAGCAAAAGCTAAAAGCAGTCATGTAGATATGCCGAGGTAGTAAGTGCTTGTAGGGAAAATAATTATTTCAGCTGAAAGAAGCCATTGGCAAAAAGCAGCTGAGAATGAACTGGCCATGGCTAGGTATAAAATATAGAGTAGGTGTGTCTAACTGGGAGAAAAATGGCATCCTACTAAAATCTGCCCATAAGAAAATGTTACCTAATTTCAGGACACAAGAGGGTGGGGATCCCATTGCTTTTTTCTGCTACTATATATGCCAGTTTGTGACTCCACAAAGTCACAGCCTTTGACTCCTGCGCGACTCTTTGAC
>NW_008582380.1:0-14533 GCF_000691845.1 Merops nubicus | reverse complement strand
TAACACCAGTATAGAATCACAGAATCATAAAATGGTTTGAGTTGGAAAGGATCTTGAAAAGTTATCTAATGCAACCTTCTTGCAATGAGTAGGATATCTTCAACCGTATTAGGTTGCTTAGAGTCATGTCTAACCTGACTTTTGAATGTTTCCAGGGCTGAGGCATCTACAGCCTCCTTGGGCAATCTGTTCCAGTGTTTCACCATTCGAATCATAAAAAAAAATAATAATAAAAAAAAAAATAAAAATCATATCTAGGATAGCATGCAGTTATTCTTTTGATATGACATTTTGTGTTGTGGATGTGTACCATGCCAGTACAACAGCTACACTTGTGCATACTCACTCCACTACACTTGAAATTTATGGTGGAATATTACTGCCTTGCAAGTGACCATCTGTGGATTATAAATGCAAGCATAATGCTGCGTTCTGCTGTGTGTGATACATGTAACTCCTACTGACTTCTGGTTTAAAGATAGCTGTGGGATTGTTTCACAGCAAGCAAACATTGATAAAGAAATACATTTCTGCCCAGTGTGCAGCGTAAGCATGTATTCTTAAAGAAGAGTTTCAGCCTTGTATCTGAATTTACCTTTATGTCTTACATGCAACCGTTTTAATGTAGTGGGAGTAAATAGCTATATATCATCTGTTTCATGGTCACATTATCATATAATTAGAGTTTGGTCAAACTAAACTATCTGAAAGTAGTAAGTCTCTATGTAGGTTGCAGACTGTCCTTTCTGTTAACATCTTTGGCTGTCTGGAATATGTATAACACACGCTATACTCACAAGTCCTTTTTACAGGTACCTGTGTTTAGGAGTGATTGCTATGTCCTTGTTAAGGTTTTTCCAATAAATCATTGTTTTTCCTGTAAAAAAATCTTTTTTATCTCAAGATGAAAACTCACATAGATTCACCAGAAAATTTCATTTATTAGTGGACTACAGCACAAAGAATTAATAAAGGAAGACGAAATGGCTCAGAGGTTTCTTCTCATGAAGCAGGCATCAAAGTTTATGTAGGATATTTTGCTTTGGAGAGTGAGTCTGATTTCTCCTTAAGCTATGCAATATTTCCTTGTTTAGGTCAAGCTCAATTTAGTAAAAAAAAAGAAGTTTTGGTATAGTTTAGCATATTTTAAACCTACAATAGGCAAAAAACATAAGAAATGCTGAAATAATAAAATCTTCTTAATCCCTCAAAAATTAAGGAAAAATGGAAGAGATCTTTTCTTTGACAGTTGTTAGGGTACAGCACTGAATTTAAAAAAAAAAAAAAAATCAGCTGTATTTTCTTTTTCACTTGAGTCCTCTTCCCACTGAACCACTCCAAGTACGTGTGATGAGTATTACAAACAACTGTCTTTCTTCAGAATGATATTCCACCTATTCTGCTGTCTGAAGTAGTCTTTCTGATTAGTCACCTCTTCTTTTTCAGACCAGTAATCAAAGCTCTTTGCACTTAAATTAAAATTCATAGCTATGCTATAAATATGGTTTTACTGGTTCATATCAAGAGTCTGTCTTGCTTGATTTTCTGTCTCCCAATAGCTGCCGTTTAATGGATGCCCATGAGACCAGCATCAAGAATAATTTCCCCTAAGATTTTTCCAGCCTTCCAGTTTTTCAATAAAATGATTTTTTAAAAAAAATTATTTATTTTTCTTTGGTTATTCAGAAACCTTCAACAGCTCTTTCTTCTAAGTACTTGGTCCATCTTCACTTGGACTCACATAACATCCACAACATCTTTCAGCAAGGGGTCCACCAGTCTGACACCTATTCTGTGATGCACTACCTTCTTGCATTTGTTT
Organism: Merops nubicus; assembly: GCF_000691845.1. Classification (NCBI taxonomy): domain Eukaryota; kingdom Metazoa; phylum Chordata; class Aves; order Coraciiformes; family Meropidae; genus Merops; species Merops nubicus. The sequence goes on along the minus strand of NW_008582380.1, from coordinate 12,711 downwards.
TGAATTCAGCTTTGTTTGATGGCTCTCATTTTTTGCCTTGCAAGAGACTATGTGTGTTTTTCACTCTGTGCACTGTTTTAATTGGTTTGGGTTGAATTTAGCCTCTTATTTAGCTACACTGTTGGGTTTTTTTCCCACTTACTCTTTGGACTTGAATCACATTTCTCCCCACTTCTAGTTGTGGAATAAGGAATCCCAGCCCACTGCTTTGGTTTGTGTATGGAAGCTGTCCAGCACCTCTGACTGCCTTTGGCCTTCTTAAAATTTTTTCATATGTGGCCACACTACTTGAGGCAGTGATGAACTTCAAACTTATTATGCAGCATGGTGATTTCTGTTTTGTTTCCTATGATTTTCTTTAATAATTCCTAACATTTTATTTGTTCTTTGATTGCTGCCCGCTACTGAGCTGATGTTTTCCATAACCTCAAGCCCTTTTTCCTCAAGTGTAAGGACATATCAGAAGCCATCATTTTAAATGTGAAGGTAGGAATGCTTCTCAGCCTGTAGATCAATTTCCTTTATCTATAGTGATTCTGTCACTCTGTCCTATGTCCTGTGATTTTTCAGTCTCCCTTCAGTTTTATCATCAGTGAGCTTCATCACTTTACTGCTTAATTTTCGATGTTGTATCAGTTGAATATCAAGTAACTGTGGAAAAGGTTGTGGTAGAAATAGGCAAATGTTAGTATCTGTTTTCACTAATCATAGCTTCTTTTCTAATTCATAGAATCATAAAATCACAGAATACTAGGTTGGAAGGGGCCTTGAGGATCATCTGGTCCAAACTTTCTTGGCAAAAGCACAATCTAGACAAGATGGCCCAGGACCCTGCCCAGATGAATCTTAAATATGTTCAAACCTGGGGAATCCATCACTTCCCCAGGGAGATTATTCCAATGGCTGTTCTCTTTGTGAAAAATTTTCCTCTCATGTCAAATCAGGATCTTCCTGAGACTAACTTGTACCCATTACCCCTCCTCTATTCCACGTGAGTCCTTGTAAAAAGGGAGAAGGGAGTCTCCATCATCTTTGTAGCTAACATTCAAATACTGGAACATGGTGATAAGGTCTCCATTAAACTTAATTTCTCATGATGGAGTAAACTGTGTTTTCTCAGTCTTTCCTCATATGATAGTTTCCCAGTCTTGTGACCACCTTTGTGGCCTTTCTCTGGACCCTCTCCAGCCTGTCCACGTCTTTTTTCTATAGTGGGAACCAAAACTGAACACAGTATTCCAGGTGCAACCTGGCAAGCAATGAGTATAGTAGGATAATGACTTCTTTTTTTCTGCTAGTGATGCCTTGTTTATGCAACTCAGGATCAAGTTGGTTTTCTTTGGTGCTGCAACATATTTGACTGCTGTTCAGTCACATTGAGTTGATTCCATCTCAGGAAAAAAAAAAATCTGTTGCTCCTCTCCAGATAAGGGTTTTAGCTGGAAATTTCCCAGTTTCTTCCACCATGAACACTACAAAAAAAACCAGTCAGCATTTCTGCAGAGGTATCACCCTTGTAGTGTGCTCTCAAGGATGCCCTTACTGAGTGCTCCTCAGGTGTTCTAGTCATGTGGTGCTTTAGGACTCAATGAAGTGAATCTTGTACAAGGTATTTTAATATAACTCTTAGTTCCTGAAGAGTTCTTAAAACTCTTTTTTGTCTTCTCTGAGCATTTACGATCCATTCAATTTTGAAAATATTTCAACTTTCTGATACATTCATGGTCAAGTCCACAAAACTTCAACACAGGTGCTCAGTGTCACTCTTGTAGGGTTATGAAATGGAAGTACATGATGGTCATTGATTCAAAGTGCTATGTCAGCTGAAAGTTTTAGAGCTAGATCCTGCATATTTCTCAGCTACAAGAGAAGGGGTGCATTCCTTCTTGTCGGTTTGTTAATTGCCTGTTCCACAAAGTGGTCATGGCTGGTGCCCAAAACTGTTCTCTCTGCTTCATGTCCTGGTGTGAGTTTTGCACAATGAATATAGGATAACTGAAGTCTTTCAGTATACTCATATTACTGCTCCTAAAGCCTCTCTGCTCTCTCTCAGTGCACCACAGGCAATGCTTCAGTCCTGTCCAGTTGGCAGTGACACTGACTCAGTACTGTGTTCCTTCTGTTGAAGGCTGTGGTCTTACTCTGTGTAGATGCCATGTTGGTTTGGAGTATGGTCAGTTCTTTAATTTGTTTTGATGCTAAGGTTTATAACATATTGTATTAGTTGACTGCTGGCATGATTTACATGATATTTTCTGTATCTTTCACACGGTGATATTATTGTGTTGTGTTGACTGCCCACCTTCCACCACATTTCTGAGGCTTCGGTTATGCCAATATCTTGACGTAAGGCCTGGCCTTCCAATTCCCTCACCTACTTTTTTTTATACTGGTTCAACAACAGTTTAGAAGCAATTGTAGTAATGTTTTGCTTTTCTTCATTGACTTCTCTGTAAAAGACAATCCATTTGTTTTCTACTTCCAGTTCAGTGATCAATTTCTAACATAGAGAATTTAATGACATTTACAATAGTCTTAGAAAAGCAGCCTGTTTTGGCTGGAAGTTTCATAAATTTTAACATTCACAAATATTTAAAAACTCTTGGTATTGCTGCAAAGTGAATAGGTGATTAGTTTTACGGTTTGTTAACAGTAATAGAGGTGCCTTTGTAGAAGAGGAAAGAAAATAGAATAAAAGAATCTGAATATAGAAAACAAAAAAATAGAACATAGAAAAAAAAGTGAAAATAGAATAAAGAGTTTATTCTTTATAACATTTCTCTCTACAATTTTCTTCTTACTTTTGGTCATGTATGTTCCAAAACTAATTATTAAAATAGAAATGTACTCTAAACTTACGAATCTGTAAGAGTTATGTGGTAAGTTTGTATCCTTCACAATCTTAACTGGTTGACACTGAGACACCTTCTAATTCTCATCTCCCTCCAACACATGACAGACAAGAAGACATCATGCCCATTTTCCTTCCCATGGCCATGTTGTGTATCTCAGCCAGTTCACCACCAAAATGATCAGAGGAGCAGAGAACATCTCATATGAAGACAGGATGAGGGAGTTGAGGGTATTCAGCATGGAGAAGAGAAGGCTCCGGGGGGACCTTCTAGTGACTGTCCAGTACCGGAAGGTGCCTACATGAAGGTGGGGGAAGGTCTATTCGAAAGGGTTTGTCATGACAGGACAAAAAGTCATGGTTTTAAACTAGGAAAAGATAGATTTAGACTGGATATTAGAAAAAAAATTCTTTAATATAAGGGTTATAGATCACTGGAATGGGCTGCCCAGAGAAATGGTGGAGGGTCCATCCCTGGAGACATTCAAGGTCAGGCTTGCTGGGGCTCTGAACGACCTGACCTAGGCAGAGATGTCCTACTTGTGTAAGGAGATTAGAACTGATGACATCTAGAGGTCCCTTCCAGCGTAAAACATTCTAGGATTCTAGGATTATGTCGTATAGAAGGAATTCTCACAGCCATCTCTCTGCATCCCTGCCCAGCAGTTCTCAGATAGCACTGTCTGCAGAGCAATGAAAGCAGAGGGCAGAAGCCACTCAAATCTATCAGGTCAGATGCAGAAGTAAGAGAATAAGGACACTGACAGAGTCTTGGAGCCACAAAACTCTCAGGCTTCTCCGTTCCAATTACTTCAGCTCCATGTTTTAACATGAAAGGCCATACTAGCTTTATCCACATGCCGTCTTCCAGTGGCATTGAAGTTCAGGTTTCAGTACAATGGTTGTCTCCAAGGTAAACTGGTGAAACATTAAAACATTCCCTGGTTGCTAGTGGCAATATTGTTACCTTAGTCTTATGCGCATGACACATAATGTTACTATAAATTTAAAGGGAGAAGCAACAGCACAAAGGCTTCCTGAATGACTGTCATGGACATTCCTTGTTATCCTCTCTGGTGTCCAACATGAACATTTATCTTATGTATAAGATGAAATTGTCTGCCATACCTTCTTTATTCTTCAGTAGTTCTCCTTTGATGCCTTTATGTTTCCTTTGTTGTGGCAAATAGCAATGTGTGTGCTTAGCTTGACTGATCTGTCTGCTTCTGAAATCCTTGTGTATACACCCTTTTTATCTGGCTCTAGTCAAAGGCTGGTACTGGAGACAAACTCTCAATTTCTCTCTATTCTGTTTACAGAATGGCTTTTTTTTTTTTTTTTGTTAAGGCCTTTTATATATTTTTTCATACTGCATTGTTGTTAAAATAAGACTCTTCTAGTGCAGACTAATTTTTATTTTACCCAAATTATCACAATATTTGCTTTAGATATTCATAAACATTATATTTCAAGATTATCAGAAATTAGTTAGAAGACCTGGGTTCTGGAGGTGGTATAGACCTTGCTGCTAAGTCACTATCTGTTCATCTATTTTCTGTTCCATGTGAAAATAATACACATTTACAGCTGTAAATATCTTTAATATCTGCAGTTAAAAGGCACCTTTCCTTCTCTTAATTTTTTTTTATTATTTTAACCATACTATTTTAGTTGAAACAAGAAAGCCCCATACAGGAAAAGCTGCAAGTTCTTTTCTGTCTGTTCTACCATAAGCTACATTCATAGCAAGGCTTCTGTTGATCTAGCTGTTAGTTAAAAGAATCAGTACCCCAAAAAACACACTTATACAGGTGGACAGTCTGGATGTAGGCCATTGCACATAGAATATCAGGGGTACTATTTATTATATACATGCAGTACTGAAAGAACATCTAATGCTTTCATAAGCCTGTAGCTGGAAACACTGGAAAGTATACAGCAGAAAAATATGAGCGCTAAATCTGAGGCAAGATTGTATCAGTTTATGGAAGGCCATGAATTCTCAGGAACATTGTTAAAGCATAAGTACTAATATAATTTGAGAAAAAAAGCCATAGTTTTGAAACATGCATGTTATATAATTTGCTTCCTTTATTAGAGTCACACTAAAGGAAATTAAAGTGATGTAACTAGAATGCGCTAGTCATGCTCCCACCCTGAGCTACAACAAAAACTCAGTCCCCAAGTGAATCTACCCTGGTGAATAAAGGAAGGGAGGATAGGGTCTGCAAAGCAAATTTGAAAATGTGAAGATGTAGTGAATTTCTAGGGGACAAAGTACTTTCATTTTGTCTGTTTCTGACTAATCCACATGCTCTTGACAGTGATGTCAAGAGAAGATTGAAAGTGCTCAAAGCTGTAAGTACCGGACCGGTTTAGATTTAAAGGGTAACTAATCATAGAAGCGTAGAAGCACAGAATGGTTTGGGTTGGAAGGCACCTTGAAAGGTCTTCTAGTGCAACCCTCTCCAGTAGGTAGGGATATCTTTAACTAGGTCAGGTCACTCAGGTTTTTCTGATTTACAACAGAGATTTTTACCTGAATGAAAAGTTCTCCAACAGAAAAAAAAAAAAAAAAATGCCAGAAAACACTCACATAGCCCATTTTGTGTTATTTTATTTCCTATCTGCATGCGTTTTTGTTGCTTCATGTAGGGGGAGAGAATGTAGCACTTTTCTGCTGTGTACCTGACCGTACGTTTTGGCCTAGGGAGCATTTTTCAAAGCAACACTGTACTCCACTAAACCTGTATGTTCTGCTGTAGATATAAATGGGAGTAGCACAGACACCAACAGCAGCATGAGATACTTTTAGGCATTTTATCATGCTCTCATTGGAAATCTTTTTACAGGAAGAGTTACCAGTTTGCACATAAAGAAGATTTTCTGAGGAAGAAGGTAATTTAAATCTCAGTTTTATAGGAGATAAACATATTTCATAGATCACTCAGACTTCTGAGGAATCTTGTCTGCTTACAGCTTTACTTAGAAGATAAAAGATCCATGTCTATTTAATTTTTTATTCCTTAATTTAAATTAAAATGGTCCACTGAGACCATGCACATATTTTTCTACTTCCTTTTTGACTAAACAAGTCTGGTATTGCCATGGTATACCAGGTATTCCTTGAGGTATATTTAGTATAGGAATCTGTAGAACTAATGCATATATGAGCAATTGTAAATTACATAAACCTTCAACAAAAGCACTCTGCAGCAAAGTTTCCATTAGAAAATGTTTCTGAGCACCATATTAATGAACTCCCAAAGAACCAAAGAGCAGCCATCAACACCTATGGCATGCTTCATGGCTTTGTTTACCTAAGCAGTTAATGTGGCATTTTGCTGCATGTTAGCCTTGTAATCCACAGCATGGAAATGTCCAGGAGGAAACAGAGCAGGTGGGAAGTGAGACTGCAAGGTCCTGGTCTTTTGTGTATTGAAGCTGAAGGGCATCTAGACTTGTGCAAAAATGGAAAGAGGTAGGGGAATGGAATGGGGAGGCTGACAGCTAGTGTGCCTAGAGTGGGAAAAGATTCAAGTAGCTAGACTGAGAGGTTTGAAAAAGATGGGTGGGCTAATAGCCAAGATACCCACTGAGCTAATGAAAAGCATAAGAACCAATGAATCTCAAGCAATAATTCTGAAAGCAGGATTTAGTTCTGAAACATCCACAGTAATTTTCCTTAGGTGAGCAGACATCTTTTACTTTTAACAGTTTCCATAATGTTTCTAGCTTTTTACATAGGAATAGCTCATTCTTCAGGCTTAAAACCTTTGTTGAGTGAGGCCATGTTTTGCTTCTTCCTCCTTTCCCTCCCTCCTTGCTAAATTAATCTGTTCTTGACAAGTATTGTCATTCTGTCTCAAGGAACACTTCTGTGTTTTATTGGTATATTTCACACGTATTCCCCAGAGGCTTTAGCTCCACAGTTCCAGTGAGAGGACAGCATCATTTTGAGCAGCAGGTAGGGTGAAAGATCACCCAATGGTGTCATTTTTTCTGCTGATGAAGGTAGTTCCTGGCTGATGCATGTTGACAGATGGCCATCTTGTTGCACTCAGTCGGAAAGGAACCCATGCCAAAAGGACATGTGTGAGGAGTTTGACTTTTCCACTATTTCAAGGAAAGTAATAGACAGATTTTTATTAATTTTTTTTTTTCTCATTCTGCAAGCATCGGCTTACATAAAAAAGAGCTATTTTGCCTCTGGTTTAATTTGAAATCTATACAGAAATGCTTTTTAAAATTTTAAAACCTTTCAAAACTCGTAATATATTTTCAATTTATTTCTTATTCATTGTACACATTTTAGTGTTACTAAAAGTCTTCTAAAAAGCCATCCAGAATAGCATGTTGCACAAACATACAAGCTTAACTGCACCATTTACAGGATGAACGAAGCCTGACACTGCTAGGAAGAAATCACGTTTTAGGTGTTTCTCCAGCTGTTACAATGCTAAAAGAGTAAAAATACTGAGCTCCACTTTGTCATACACCCATGACACACATATTTGGCCCTTTTAGTTCTTGTCCACTGATTGTGCACTGATTTCTACATCAGGGACTTCCAGACTTAGGCTGCTGGGCCTCACATGAGGACTTCAGCAATGTACTACCCCTGAGAAAAGTGAAGCTGTTTTTCCTCAGCTCCTGGAGATTACTGTGTTGCCTTCTTTCACTCTTTTGTGTTCCAGAGCTTCTACTGCCTGATGCCTCTTTTTCCCCTCCCCTTTGCCCCAGCTTCCCAATGCGTTTTGTTCCCTCTCATCAAATTGACCAAGTCTTAGGGACTTTTCCACAGCAAATTGATTTTGAATACTGTAGGTCTATGTACCTGAGTATCACAATATATTTCAGTTTCGGTTTCAGGTAAGGACTGTTTAGGAACTCCATTTTCACCTCTTTCCTTTTGGACATTTTATGGGTAAAACTTTTAAGTAAATGTGATGATTTCTGATCCACAACACAGATATTGGTGCAGAAGTTGTTGAATTCCTTCAACAGAGTTTTTACATGTGATACAAGTGCAAATTATAACAATTCAAGCGGAGGACTCAAAAGAGAATATCTACTCAGAGTTTGTCAAGACTGCTTCATGTATGTTCATTTTTTTTAGTACTGCAAGTAAATCAGTTTGGAAAACTTTGCCCACAAATGTTCATATAAAGTCATAACGAAATTGAAATAGACATACCATATAATTAAAAGCACTCTAAATTTCAAAGTAATTGTAGATTGAGTACAAAAAGATGATTCCTGGACCTGTTTGTCCCATTGCTCATCAAGAGTTCACAGCTCCAGTGCTGACTGATGGGTACCATGGATGAAATAAAGCAGAGGACTACACTCTCAAGAAAGAAGGCAGTGCACGCAGAATACTAAACTCTGCCCTGACACATTATGACACCTTGGTCTCGCTTCACACAGTAGCCCTATTGTGACTGCCCACTGCATTGCATGACTAAGCGGCATAAGAAATAGAGTAAATTATACATTTTATCAAAGAGAATGTCCATGCTTTTAAACCATTTACATGAGACACAAAGGTATTTGGATGTGCTTCGTGACATTTTAATTGGCTGCTAGGCATACTAAGTTTAACTCTTTCCTTGTTTGTGTCAGTCAGAACAGCATTTCTGAAAGACTCCTTTAGGACTGAAAAGACCAAGCTGCTTCTTTTGTCTTGCATTTTAATTAAGCTTTTAAAGTCTGCAAGGATGGTATTCACAGACTCAGCTGGAATGGGGCTTGTCCAAATTTCTGTAATGATTTGGGTGATTTCTTTTTTGTATCCACTACAAATTCCTGAAGCTGTTTTGAAGTCTCACCACCAGCATTGTTCCAATAGTTCCCACTTCAATCACTGGAGCTGCTCCAGAGTTTTTCTGGTATAGTAAGTCAGAAGATGATAATTTGGAAGGGTTGCAAACGTAAGGAATACCAGGTAGGCTCAAGCATACTTCTTTATCACTAAAATCCCTGCTCATGAGACAATACAAAACCAAAAAAAAAGCCATTCATTTTCCTCAATTATACCTTTTTCATTCTACTGGGAACAAGATGAGCACTACTTAGGCACCTTTTCCTATGAAAAGTCCTCCTATGCCAACAATTATTTTACAGCACAGCTCCATAGAAGAACGCAGCTCCTGAGTCATCACATCTAGTCATTAGCTTTCAGAAGCATCACATTATATAAAGTGATTAAATGTTAATGGCAGAAGGCAGTAAGAATACAGTGTGTAATGGTGACACACAGACTGCAGGGTCAGTGGTGTTCAGTGGTTTATCAAGTGAGCTACAACAACACATTCAGCTGCATCACTGGTAGATCAATTGTAATATACTACATAAGGGATACACATTATAAGGATAGATACCACACTAGACAAGATAATGGGCAGACTAGCCCCTAAAATGGCCATAATATTTTCTGTATGCTGAAGAGAGAGTACTCCTTAGTGGCAAGTAACTTATGAAGTGCAGGTAAAATTGAGAGATTCTTTATTTTCAGACTTGGAGCGGATTTCATTCAAGAACATAACAGTAAGGCTCACTGAACATGAAGTGAAATAATAGTTTAAACTGGAGAAACAGACCCGCTATGGTTTCCAAACTTTAGGTTTTTAGCACACCATTTTTTCTTTCTCTGAAAACTAACTCACAAGCAGTTCAGGGCTCTCTAGCAGACAGACAACCCTTTTATCTATTCCTCTATTATTTGATCTCTGTAACTCTTCAGAGCAGAAGGTGGTTTTATTTTATTGGGAATCATTTTGGCCTCTGAGTGATGTCTCCTTGTATGTGAACACAGCTTGTAGATATAAGTGCTCTCCCACTCACACTAGGTAGCGTTAACTTGGAGTAACTTCACTGGAACCTGTAAATTCACTAAAAGCCCATTAGCAGAAAACTGGCTTAAGAAGAGAACCAGGCCTTGTCTATGAAATTTGGAAATTTAGGTTTGAGAAGTGAAGCCTGGAATTTTTCTGTCAAGGTCCAGTCATGGATTGCTGTTAAGAACTGTAGTTATCTGTAGCAGTCACACCATGGGGATGGGGACTTTCTCCAGCTAAGATGCAGGGTCAAGGATACTGTGGGAAAGTGTTTATCTGCTGCAAAACTCAGATTTATTGATGAAACAAGTTTGTTTTCCTCAGTTGCCAGGCTTGCACTTGGCAGCAGATGCAGAGTAAAAAAGAATTTTTGCCTGAAGGGATGCTGGCAAATCTAGATCTGCTTTCTCTTTTGCTCTCTGGTGGTTTCTGCTTTCCATTTTGCACTCTGGTAGAGATGGTCCTAAGAAGTTCCTTGCTATTGTAGAGACCTACAACAAACCCAAGTCTGCCAATTGCTTCCTATTATTCTGGCCCTTGGTGTTTGACTGCAAGCCTTTAGGTTGTTATGGAGTGCTGGGAAGTTCAGCAGTCTGTGAGGCACAGAGGTATGTGCATTCTCTGTCCAGACCTAAGTATCTCTTCCATCATTGCTTCCAGGCACAGGATATGGAGCGTATTAAACAATATAGGTTCTTTTAGTGTTATAGTATCATCTTAAACATCCCTATGCCCTGCGGCTCCTCTTGAAATGGGAAACTTTGGTGGTCCTGAGCATGCAATTAATCTTTAAGAGCTGTAATCCTTCACATTCTTTATTGTACACCTGAAAGGCAAATCCTGCTTCCACTAAAGAGTTAGCATATTATTCCAACAGCAGCACACTCCTGCATAAAAACCCAACAAACCCACGCATCAAAGCTTACAAGAGAAACAGATTGTACATGGGTGAGTGCAGCCTTCTTGTGCTATATTATGAAATTTAGTCGTTTCTCCTTAGTCATGAAGGGAGATACAGCTCTCACCTGAAATAACCTTCACAGCTGTATTAATCTTACATAAAGCTGAAGTGTGGGTAAATCTCATGGCAACAACCAGACAGTGCCACAAATGACCATGTCCAACCTCCATCTATATTCTGACCAGCTCCTTCTGTGGGACTGATATTGTCTAATGGCCTCTTTTGGCCTCATCCTCCAAGCCAGTCATGCCACCTGGAGATGTCTGCGTGTACTTAAGCCATGAGCAGAAGGGAACGGTCTTCCTCCAGGATAAGGAAGAGGAAAATTGAGAAGAGATTTCAAGGCAAAGAAATTGTAAGGATCATTTGACAAAAATATTTAAATGTGACTTTCTCAGTTTGTGGTGTATTTCAGAAAGCCGTAAAGAATCATACCACCTTAAATCTCATGTGGATCACTTTCCGTTTTTGATAGCTGATCTCTTTTTTCTCATTAAAAAGCTTTTATTTTAAATATATTACTTTGTCTTCTAGTAAAAACACTACCCTTTTGTATTGTTGGACCATTCTTTGGCCCGATATCCTGTCCAGACATGCAAGCATGATAGCTAAAGTGACAATATGAGATCTGACTTATCTGTAAAAACTATCAAAGACATTGGAAATGGGAGGACTGGTCTTTGGAAAAATGGCCTGGTCAGGCTGCAGAAGCTATGTGTGACAGATTTTAATGTTATCACAAAGGTATGGTAATTTTGTGGCCGGACAAGTCCAAAGTGCTTCTCCTGGTCATTAAAAGCTTTGCTATGTGAGACCACTGGCAGACTTCCAGGGACTTTCCTCTAGCCTTCATGAGGTCATTCTGTGCCAATGTTTATTCACACTTAGTGCCTATGAGAGCAGATACAGTCTGAACCACTGATTAGCACTGGTGTTGTAGTGGTGGGCTCAGCCCTGGCCCAGTCCCAGTCTGTGCAAATGGATGACTGGCTCCTTCCTCAACAGCCAGGTCCTGTTGGCTCCCCTTTGGCTCCCTTACACATATTTGTAGGGGAAACAAGTGAAGAATATATCAATTCTATCAACATTGATGACAAAGTCTCTATTCACATCTGGATCATCTACCACTGATGCTTTCACAGTCAAGATTTAGTGCTATTGCTGCCCAGTAAACTGCCCAGCCTTTTTTAGCAAAGGAGATAGCTGCACAAGTAATTTTTCACAAAGCCACCAGAATACAATTGACCTCTGAAAACCAGGACAAAAATTCCAAAAAGCAACATCAGTTACTGAATGTGACTGATTAATTGATTCATCTGAGCCTATAATGTCTGGCTTTCACTTGGATTTCATAGTGTAAACTTCATCCCCAATAATATGTATTGCCAAATCTTAGCTGATCAGATGCTCTAGGCAACTATGTATCCCTTTAGATTTGGGTTGCATCCCATTAATATACAGACTACGAAACTGCAACTGAAAAAGGTTAAAATAGGGAAAACAAAATGGGTTTATCTTCAAGTAAAAGTATCACCACTCTACTTCAGTGGTCCTAGCAAATAGAAAATCCTCTAGAAAAAGAAGTGACCTCTTGCATATCCTTAACCAGGATGGCTTCTCTAATTTCTTCCTGTTTTTTTTTTTTTTTTTTATGTGATGACACTTCTAGCTCTGCTTTCCAGGCAGAACTCATTAGTTGTGTATGCCTGTCTTGGACAACAGCTAGGATTCACAAGTCAGTGAGAGATCATCATGAAGTCTTCAGGCTCCATCTCAATCCTCCTGAATATTAGAGTTTGAGTAATGAGTTACTGGCAATATACTTTCACAAAATCACTGGGTTTCACATGAAACAAGATAAAATGGGCTAAGAGAGGAGATTCATATTGCAAAAATTAATCAGTTAAGTGTACACATTCTGCATAAACATGGTAAAATTATTAGGCTATATTTCACAAGGCAGATATAAATAAGAATTGGTAGATAAACACCACAATGATGTACATATAGCGTACTAGTAAGTAATGAACTTTAGCTGTGTGGTGGTTTAAACCACTTTT
>NW_008582379.1:1388-7721 GCF_000691845.1 Merops nubicus | reverse complement strand
TATATATACACACACACACAGACACACTGGAAAATTCCCATAGTTTCCACTTCTAAACCCATCCCTGCACCAAGCTGAATTTAAAAACCATTCAGAATCAAGAACTATGCCATAAACCTCCTTTTTTCAACAGCTAGGTTTTAAGTGATGTAGGAATACTGGTAAACATAGCATTATGGAAGAATCAATGTGGCTTTTGTAAAAGAAAATTAAACTCTATATACCTAGTGTAGTTCTCTAATTAATCAACACAACAACCAGGTGGAAGCAGACGTGGTCTAGCGGGACACCCCAAGTATCTCAGCCACAGGCTCTTCAAGAAAACAAGGCACAAAGTTGAAGGAAAGCTCCTTCCATGGGTAAGAAACAAGAGGAAATGGAGAGCACCTGACCAGCTCTTACACTGGAAGAACACGCGCACACTGATGCACGTGTTCTTATGTGACCTCAGGAGTGAGGAAAGAGACAAACAAAGCTGGTCACAAGCACCGCAGAAGATAGTAACGACAAAGTGGTGAAAACCATTACAATCCCACTTGCTCAAAAAAATCCTGAGCCACAGAATTGTCCAACCCTGCATAAAAACTTGGGGAATTGCCACTTTTCCTGTTAAGCTGGCTGCTGGCAGTGACACAGTCCTAGGCTAGACTTCCCCTTTGGTCTCATTTTGCACAACAAAGCTCCTATATGCTATTACTTCCTCTCCAGGCATTTTCAAGAGCTTCTTTTCACTCATTGTATGTTCTTGGATGATACAAACCTCTATTAAACTAAACACAAAAAATGTTTCAAATTCTGTCTCAGGAGGATCTCTTTATGAGTAAAGCTTTTCCAGTTTTACACAAGTACTCATAAACCATATAGCAATCTGTAATAATTTCAAACATTTGTAACCATTGTAGAAATAAACAACTTTTAAGGTTCATGAATTGCCCAGAGGATCTCTCAAGCATCTTTTAACACAATATTTGTAAATCTATCAGTAAATTTGTCTTATTTGTCCTAATACTGTCTATAGTATTAGGCATATGAAAGCAAAGAAATTAATTTTCTTCATTTTTAGTGTACTTCAGGACTGTGTTTTTAAAGTTATTTCTGCTTTTTTCCAATTTTAAAGTTTGCCTGCAATGCCTTCATAAGCATACAAAACCTTAGCACTTGCTGAATTTGACAAGTTTTCCTATTCACTTGAATATTTCAAGGGGCTTTGCACTTTGTTAAAAACAATCCGTATTGACAAGTGTCTCAGTTTTATTGTGATCTCTAACTTACCTAGACATTCTGAAAATATCTCCAGATATTTTTTCCAGAATAAAATACAAATTAATTGGCTTAACAAAATTAGTAATTTTCCTCATTTTTCTGAAGATATTACTTTTTCAGTCTACATCTCTAACAAAGCCACCACAGCTTTATTCAGCACCTGTAGTTTTACCTCAAATTATTTTTTTAAATCATATTCTAATGCATCTGACAGTGAAATTTTCACTGAGTAATGAAAGAGGTAAGACAGAACTTTCCAAAGACATGAATTCCCCTCTCCTCTGCAACACATTGCCTCAATCGTGATTTTGGTCCATTGCTCTGTATTATCAGATATCAGACCCTTGTTCTACTTTTCAGTGCAGTCTCTAGATGTGGAACATAACTGTATCCAAGTCCTACCTGACACATAAAACCCTAATATTTATTTGCCTTCCTGGACTTGTTTCTCCTGTAGGTAATAGAAAAAAAAAAAAATTGTTTTCAAATATAGATTTCCTATATATATATGTATATATATGAAGAAAATGCAGCTATTTGCCTATGTACATACAGAGTCTAACAAGTCTGTTAGTTCTTTCTTTCATCTCAGAGTCCAGAGCAGTGTAGCTACAGTGCTTCCCTGCTAAACCCTGACTCAAGGGAAGAAGTTTTCCCTGTGTCTGAGTTGCAAAAGAGCCCCACTTACTGTGGTGAAAATTCTCAAGTTGTTGGAAGAGGTTACTCAAATCTGTAATTTCATTTTCCTTTTGTAGACCTAGTTTAAAGGCATAAGATTTCTTCTTTTACTTCTAACGCAAAGTGCAATAACCCCAGATCCATACAACTTTGTATACATATATATATAGGAAATCTATATTTGAAAACAATTTTTTTTTTCTATTACCTACAGGAGAAACAACTGTCATATTCCTGAACTAAATGAAAATTATTAAAGATTTCTCAAAACTAGCTGCAGTTAAAAGTAACAAGGCTACTTCATTGACGAATTTTTACCTTTTCTTTTTGCTGGCTGTTTGTAGATAGAAACACACTGACATTCAAATTTCAGTTGCTTGTTTGGTTTTTTTTGTGTTTTGTTTTGTTTTGTTTTTTCCTTCCTTACCTTGTTTCAGATCTGGAGGAACTTGTAACTGTTCTATACTCCTCAATGTGTTTTCTCAGGGCTTTTGGAATGGGAGTTGGGCATGGGCAACTTCTGATCAATTGCACCCTTCAGAAGTCACTCAGAACTAAGTACACTCACAGCTACCTGCTTCCTGCAAGGTTTCTTTTGTCCACAGAAGGAATGAAAGGAAGCGGTGCACCAGTCACACCATATCTTTTCAAAATTGTGGTAGGTTAACCCTGGATGAGCAAGTGATATCCACCAAGACACACAAGCACACACCCCCCCTTTCCTGTCCTTCCTCCAAAGAGCAAAAGGGAAAAGGAAATTAAGATAGAGACAAAAGCCTTGTGGGTAAAAACAAGGGTAGTTTAATTAGAAAGCAAAAGCCAAGCAATGCTGCACGTGGAAGCAAAGAGGAGGGAAAAAACCAAACCAGCAAACAAAAACACCAACCACACTCACACAAGGATTTGTTCTCTACTTCCCATCACCCAGTGATGTCTGGCCCTTTCCCAGGAAGAAGGGCTCCAAAACGTGCAGCAGTTGCTTCAGAGGAGTGAGGAGTAGCACCCCCCCGCCCCCGCTCCTTTGTACCAGCTTTATAGTTGAGCTGACCCCATATGGTATGGAATATCCCTTTGGTCAGTTCAGGTCAGCTGTCCTGGTTATGATCCACCCAAGCTCCTGCCCCCATACCCCACTGGGGGGGAAATGTGAGAAAGAGCCTCAGTGCTGTGCGAGCACTGCTCAGTGGTGGTCACAACATGGGTGTTATCAGCACCCTCCTAACGCTCAGCACAAAAGCCTGCAAAGGGAAAATCAGCTCAGCCAGACCCAAAACAAAAATATACAGGTCCCTATTACTATTGGCTCCCCATGAAGGTCAGATTAAGTATCCTACCCTCTTCTCATTTGCAGTAACAGGCCACAGGAACTCTCCAGATCAGAGACTGTCTTTGTTCAGTTGATCTATACAACGGCCCTTTGATCCCCAACATGGACTTGAGTTACCAAAATTATTGTGCCGCCACTGCATCTGTGAACTGTAGGTTCAGGCTCACCAAGTCTGCTACCGTGATAATTTCCATCCAAAACAGCATAACTAGCTTTGGACTTCTGCATTCAGATACTACAAGTACTACACTCACTGTGAGAATTATTCAAGTAACTCAGAAGTACACGCGATATATTATTAACGTTCTAGCACAAAGTGACTGTTTCCTGCACCCATTGCTAGATATGTGACAGACAGACTATGATAAGGCAAGCAGAGGAAAAGAGGGCAAGAGAGACAGAGTACTAATCATCACATCTTAAGTAGCCAAAGTAAGGAAAAGAGGGAAGCAAAGGAAAGACACCAACTGGGACTACACTACTTTTTTTCCATCATTACAGAGCGCAGCATCTTCACCACTATCCATGTCTTTCTGAAAACTGCAAAATGCTAAAACTTCTGCACTGCTCACAGAGAGAAATTTTCAGGTAATTGCTAACAGCAATTAAACGTATACTCTGTAGAGATCTTGTAGGGGTTTCAATCCTTTAGATAGTTATTTATCAGCTTGTGAAAAGCGAGGAAAGAAAAGTCTGAAAACTTTGTTATTGGAGATAACGATTGATCACAGAACCAGCTAATGTAGTACCAGAGTCCTGTGTTCCTAGCTGCTGTTGACATCTCACAGCATGGAAGCGACTCTCTGAATTCGCCCTTCAGAACTACTGTAACCTGACGAAGACCGATGTATGCAAATACCTACAGGGCTGAACCTGCAGAAAGAATGGAGTTCTCTGAGCAGTGACTGCACTTAACTGCACGTATTATAAAGGTCTCATAACACCTCTAGTCTCAAACAAAGAATGAAAATAACTAGCAGGTTCTTCTAGCACAGAATAACCTGACCTGAATGATGTTTTTAGCTGTCAGACAAAATTTCACCTCTCATTGCTGCAATAATTTGCATTTGTTATATCTTACTATTTTCAAGACAAATGAGAGGTGTACTTATTTTGAACTGGAGCTTCTTAAAAAAACAATTTCATGACTGTGGCATTTTGCTTATGTTTGACTTTGCGCTGTGTGTGGAAAAAGCTGATAACATCTTTTATCAGAAAATTTAGAAAACAAAATAAGCAGAAAAGCATAGTGAAAATGGCAAATTTTTGGAAGATTCGCATTTTTCCAGAGTTTTTAACTATCACTAACTTATTTTTAGTTAAAGTGTTTAAAGTTGATTGGTTATAGTTAAATGAGACTTCAAGTTGATGATTTAACTCGTGTTTACCCCAGCAGTGATGAACACTCCCTGTGAACTGGACCAGGTGAAGTATGCTACAGTGAACTAGTATTTTTTTTTCCTTCACTCAACAGGTCCTGAATAACTGCTTTAAGAAATTGGAGCATTTGATCTTGTGATCATATGCTCCACTCTTCAATGGCTAAAACAAGACTGAAAATGAATTAAAAATTACAATACCCTGCATTTTCATTTCTATTCACTCCTAGAGCACACAAAGTTCAATAGTCTTACACCACCTTAATAAAATGGGCAGGATGACACCGCTAGTTAAAACCCCAGGCTGAAACTCAGGCTATTTGATGGATTCATACATCTGCTGAAGCTTCCCTGCTCAGCCTTCAACAAGTCAATGTCATATGCCTCAGCCTGTCTTGGGGGCAGGGAAGAGAGTAATAATACTTCCTTTGTCTCCTTAGCTCTTCAGAGAGGCGACCCGTTTATGCATACACACACACACACATCCTATTCCACATAAAGAACCTCTATTTCATGTTGGGATAATGGTAGTCACTATAAAGCAACAGTCAGCAAAACAAAAAAAGTTATATTCCCACAACTCCTACAAAAAGAGAAGAACTCACTGATCAAGAGTGTTTCTGCTGTGAAGCACCTGAACAAAGTTTACAGTCCTTAGGGGACAGCTAAAATACACACAGTACCCTGAGAAAAAGTACAGGTCCTTTCATAAGGACTCATCCAGCAGTGTGCCTGGGCTGGCAGACAGGAAACCTCTCCAACATAATCTGCTACAGCCTGCATGGCAAAAAGTTCTGCAGTTTATGAGATTAAGTAAGACCAAATACACAAGATCTGAAGACATCCTCACAAAGTTTTCACTTTTTCTCCTCACTGTACTGCTACCATTGACAGATATGGAGAAGTTGTGCAATGTTAAAAGATTTTTTGAATAACTCTTAGAAGGAAGAGTAGCTTCTTAACAGCATTTGATTCCCTCCATGCTTAATTCACACTTCATCACTGTCACTTAAGGACACATAAGCATCTACAGCTGCACTATAGACTCAACATGAATAGTACAATTTCTATATAATAAAAACATATTTGAGAAGTATTGAGTCCTCAATAAAATTGTGTGTTTGCTATATAAACAATTTTATTCACATTATTATCCCAAAATAGCTTTATAACTTGTAAGTGCAAATCAGTTTCTGCAGTACTGTTCCAGTTCAGTTGTTTTCTTTGTACTTGCCTCTTTGCCTGAGTGTACGCTGTGTGTACATACATATATATATACACATTTAACATCTTCACTGAGAATTCTTTTTGTTTCCTCCTACCCCTTCCTCTGTGCTATTAATTAGTTTCTTCACCCTCTTCCCAGCCTGAAGAAAACTTTTTTTTTTTCTTCTTATTTCCACCCCCCTTTTTCTCTTATTATGCTTAGACATAGGATCATCACTGATTATCAGGGAGGGTCAGATGAACATAACTGATGTCAAATTTAGTGTTAGATATATTCTCTGGTAGCCCACAACATTAACCCCTATTTCAGTTACCTCTTCTGTCTCAAACCTTGTTCACTATCCTCTGCAACATGCTGTTATCCAGACACTTCACTTAACTCTGTTGCTGTCCCTCCTATGACTCCTCCACTGCATGGGCCACGTTCCTGTAGGTATTGCAGGACTGGCCTTCCTGGTG
>NW_008582379.1:0-1357 GCF_000691845.1 Merops nubicus | reverse complement strand
TTCCACAGAGTTTCTCCTGCCTACCTGGATGTATCTACATAGTCTTCCCTATTAACCTAGTAAGAATCCATAAGGAGAATGCTGCCCCAGTTACTGATTTACCACATCTGTCATGAGGTACAGGTTCTCAACTCCTTTGAGAGACAGAAATTGCAAAATTCAGTCAGAGAAAGTGTCCAGACATTTGTACTGGTGATACCAATTGCAACAAACACACTGTGCTAAATCACATTAGCAGCAATTTTCCTCAGAAAAACCCAAAAGCTCCCCCCTTTCAGGACCTCTCACACTATACTGAACTATTATATTTCTTCATTTTTCCTCTTTTCCAACCTGCTCAAGCTTGACAACGTTATCTGAAATCCACTTCATTCTTCCAAAGCATATTCATCCCAAGCTATGCATTTCTACTCAATCCAAACCCTTTTGCATCCCACTATAGGCCACTTACAGAGTAAGCAAGCACTGCTCTTTCTCCTTCTACACAGGACAAAGACAAATTTAGATCAGTGACAGGGTTCTTCTTCTTTCCCACTGCTTCTTCCTCCCTTTTACCCATGATATAGGAGGAAGAAAACATCATTGCTTTTCTAGTTTCATACCTCTGCAAATCATCAGTTAAAAAAAAAAATGCACAGGCTATGTGTAGTAATACAAATTTCATTTGCTCAGACAGTCTTGAGAAACTAAAGGAACAGATGGCACTAGAAAAAGACTGCTCTTACATATACAGCTGAGGACAAGGCCTCTTAATCAGTTTCTTTTTTTTCTTAATTGCCTCTACTATCTTTTGCTGGGAAAAATTCTACAGCAAAATTTCAACATCTACTTTTTTCTTAAAAAAAAAAAAAAAAATCAAGACAAACACAACAACACAGACAAAATCAAATGCTTGAATCTTTTGTGTTTACAAATCAAAGACAAGAAGCTGACCAAAAGAACAGACTTTGACAGGAAATATGAAAGTTCATTGTATGTATCAGAAAGAGTAAGCACAAGCTCCGAAACAGGTTCTGCTTTCATGTTAACCCCGCAGCAAGTCTCAAGTTAAATACTGTAATCATGCCAGTCATTAGTTACTGCTCAGCCTCCTGTCTCCAGCCCGGAAATTAGTCTGCTCGGAGCCCAGATAGCTGAACAAGCAGTCACATTTTATCATATAACTGAGGAGGCCAATCTGAAGGAAAGCTACATATGTTCTATATTAAGAAGAAAATACCTAATTTAAAAGAATTTTACTTAAACAATAAAACGTATGCACTTAAAACACAGCAGTGTAAAAAAAAATAACAGAACAACATCTCTTATAACTCTGATGTGATTTTCAAGGGATGTTCATAGAATCATAGAATCATAG
>NW_008582378.1:0-7757 GCF_000691845.1 Merops nubicus | reverse complement strand
TGCCCTGAATCCCTTTTTACACGGAACTAGGACATCTGCCCACCAGTGCTAAGAAGCATAAGTATTACAATTTTTGTAGACAATAGACACTGAATGCAATAAGAATGATCTGTCATAGCTAAAAGTTGACGTTTAGTTAGTTCATGATGGAGTTAATAAATAACTTGTTCCTTCAAAAGCATGATGAAACACTGGAGCAGATTACCCAAGGACACTGCACAGTCTCCATCCTTGAATTTTTCACGACTCTGATGGACAAAGAGCTCAATTACAAACAGCATGTTCAAAATTTTTTAATTCTTTTGCTGTCTGATTTCATATGTAGCTTCATTCTTCACTAAGGTGAGAGCAGTTCCTAACTCAAGCAGGTTTAAGACATATAGTGCAAAGATTATCCCTTCCCAGATAGACCTATAGAGTTGCTCCAGTTTCAGGGACCACTTCTGTGGAGGGAAAAAGTGATGGTCCCCAGAATATTGTTTTCCCAGTTTACATTTCCTCAGTGACTGTCACTAAAACCCCTGGTAGAGTAGCTCAGTTTTTAGATATACATCATGCTGCATAAGTCCAGGTCATTGGTTGAGGTGACCTCAGACAGTTGTAGGAAGAAAGAGACACCTGACATTTTATGGAGAGACAGATAGACTCAGATTAAACTCAGGAGAGATCATCTTCCTTTCTGAAATCAAGCTCCAGTTTTCACATGCCTATTGGCAGCATAGCCAAGGATGAAAAGCTCTGATTCTTAGACAAAACCATGATCCCTTGTTCTTAGCACTCAGAAAATCCCCACCAAAGCCCACAGGCAATCCCATCCACCTGCCCTCAGCCCTCCCCCTCCACGGCCCCCACCCCAAGCAATAAACCTGCAATCAAACCTCCTACAAACAAAACAACCCTGAGACACAGGTAAAGAGAATAACTATCTTGAGGAATAAATGCAAGCCCATGGTTATGTGGCAGAAGAGTGGACTAGAGTTTTGCTATCTTGCTTCCATAACACTGGAAAGTGTTATTCATAACTCTTGATACTGCAGAAGTTACTGCATTTCTCATGAATAACTAAACAGATTATAAATACTTTCACTTTGATATTCATAGACTGATATAAAAAATAATATAACATTCTCCAAGTTTCCCGTTTCCCATGACTTACATCTCAAATCTATCTTAGTGACCTTTGAAAAGGGGATTTTTTTTGTCTTCTAGTTTCTGTGAAAATAAATGTAGCCAAAACCAGAATTAAGACCAATGTTTAGAGACTTTTTTTTTTTTTTTCCTTCCCATGCTTATTTGGGAATTAATTTTCTTCTTTTGTTCATATTCTGATGCACTCATAATATGTTCATTTTACAGTTATTCTGAAGGCTGAGAGAACCAACTGAATTAAGCCACAGAAAATTAATACAAAATACTAAATGTTTGAAGTTAGTTAAATGATGCATTAAAACTAATTTTAATTAGTAAAACAGTGTTTTTCTAGTATGCTAGAGCAATATTTCAAACAACAGTAAAGAACAAAATATAAAAACTTACATAATGTGCAGACAATGCAAAGACTGACAAAGTAGTAACAAACAGTGGTGTGGTTTGTGTTTTTGTGTTTTTTTTTTTTTTTTTTTTTTTTTTTTTTTTTTTGTTTTTGTTTTTTTTTTTTAATGGCTGTAGTGAAAGTAGACTTCTCAGAAGTATGACTTGCTAACATGACACACTGCAGAAACAAACTCATATTTAGAGTTTATCTGCCTGTTGGAAATAGCCTGAATGACTTGCACAAGCAGCCAGCAGCTTGGATAAATAGCTGTTTACAAACAGCAATAAATGGAAATTATATTTGCCATAGAATTATTTTTTATCATAAAGCTGGACAAGGAAGATGCACTTTCATCAACTTCAGTGTGAGGATATTGTTGATACACTGGAGGAGAGCAGAACTGCTGTTTAGAGGAACGCGGGCACACTGGAGTACCAGACCAACAGAAATGTCGTGAGAGTCAAAGACAAATGGGAAGCCTGGCCCCTGACAAACAACCACCTCATACATTGCAAAGTAAAGGCCAGGCACAGTCTGATCTAGTTTCCAAAGAGAACCCAAGGGTCCTGGTGGAAAGCAAGCTGAAGAAGAATCAGTAGCAAGCCTTTTTAGAATCATAGAATTGTTCTGGTTGCAAGATATCTTTGAGATCACCAAGCCCAGCCATTAACCCAATGCTGCCAGCTTGCCACTAAGCCATGTCCCTAAGCACCCTACCTACAGATCTTTTAAATACCTTCAGGGATGGTGACTCTACCACTTCCTTGGGCAGCATTTCCCAGTGCTTTAAAACCCTTTTGGTGATTATTTTTTTTCCTAATATCCAACCTAAATCTCCCCTGGTGCAACTTGAGGCCATTTCCTTTTTTCCTATCAATTGTTCCTTGGGAGAAGAGACTGACCCCCACCTCGCTACAAACTCCTCTCAGGTAATTATAGAGACAAGATCTTCCCTCAGCCTCCTTTCCTCCAGGCTAAACTACCACAGTTTCCTTTAGTCATTCCTCATAAGACTTGTGCTCCAGACCCTTCAGCAGCTTTGTTGCCCTTCTTTGAACATGTTCCAGCACCTCAATGTCTTCCTTGTAGTGAAGCGCCCAAAACTCAACACAGTACTCAAGCTGTGGTCTCTCTAGTGCCAAGTACAGGGGGACAATCACTTCCCTAGTCCTACTGGCTACATTATTTCTGATACAAGCCAGGATGCTGTTGGCCTTCTTGGCCACCTGGGCACACTGCTGGCTCATATTCACCCAGCTGTCCACCAGCACCCCCAGATCCTTTTCCCTCAGGCAGCTTTCCAGCCACTCTTGCCCAAGATTGTAGAATTGCATGGGATTGTTGTGACCCAAATGCAGGACTTGGCACTTGGACTTGTTGGCCTCATACCATTGACCTCAGCCCATCAATCTAGCCTGTTCAGATCTCCATGTAAAGCCTCTCTGCCTTCAAGCTGATCAACATGCCTACCTAACCTGGTGTTGTCTGCAAATTTCCTGAGCGTGCCCTTGATCCCCTCGTCCAGATTACTGATAAAGATACTAAAGAAAACAGGTCAGAGTACTGAGTCCTGGGGAACACGACTTGTGGCTGGCCACCAACAGGATTTAACTGTATTCACCACCAGTCTTTGGGACCAGCCACCCAGCCAATTTTTTTTTTTTATCCAAAGCATATACCCATCCATGCCCTGAGCAACAAGTTTCTCCAGCTAAATGCTTTGAGGAATGGTGTCAAAGTCCAGACAGACAGTATCCACAGCTTCTCCCTCATCCATGAGGCAGATTACCTTGTCACAGAAAGACATTCAGGTTAGGCAAGTAGGACCTGACACTCATAAACCCATGCTGACTGCGCCTGATCACTTGTTTGTCTTGTATGTGCCATGCAATGGCACTCAAGGCAATCTGCTCCATAATCTTCCATGGCAGTCATACTGAGGTCAGACTAAAAGGCCTGTAGCTCCCTGGATCCTCTTTTCCACAATTCCTGTAAATGGGCACCACATTTGCCAACCTCCAGTCAACTGGAACCCCCCCAGTTAGCCAGGAATGATGATAAATGATGGAAAGTGGCTTGTTAAGCACCTCTGCCTGCTCCCTTAGTATCCTTGGGTGGATCCCACCAACCCATGGACTTGTGTCTAAGTGGTGTAGTAGATGCAACAATGTCTTTGTGCTTACCTTCAGAGAAAGCGAACTGTCAATGGACCAAGGGAATGGGTTATTCCTCTTTATGTGACTCTGGTGAAGCTGCATCTGAAATGCTCTACTGGTTTTTGGCTTGATGACAGGAAAAATAGTTTGTCAGCAGAAATTCTGGCAAACAGGAGGGTCCCATGATGGGTCACTAAGATGGCAGCTGAAGCACATGAGGAATGAAGAGAGGCTGAGGGAACTGAGCTTGTTTACACTAGAAAAGACACAACTAAGGAAAAACTGGTTGCAGTCTAAAAGGAGAGAGAGGAGATTGCAGGACTATTCAGAAAAGCAGAACAAAAGGTCAAGGTGACAGTCATGAGTAACAGCAAGAGAAATCATCTTGTATATAAAGAAAAAACCTCTAAATGAAGGTAGTTAAGCACTGAAGCAAGGGTTCAGAGAAGCTGTGGATTCTCCACCCCTGAAGATTTGCAAGATAATTGGAAGAATGTGATCTACCTTTAAATTTAGCCTTTCATTGAGAAGGAGCTTGTAGTTGATAGCTCCAGAAGTCACTTCCAATCTAACTTTTCTGAAGATTCCACCATCATACTTTAGAATTGTTTTACCGTCACAGCACAGAGGACACTTAAGGTTACATTGAAGTGGACAAGTTCCCCTGTCCAGCCACTTCCAAGTTGATAACAGAACTACAGAAGATTCACAAAAAAATTATGTTGGATTTATCCATTGCTATTAGCAAACATTATCTGTTTGTTAGACACAAAGTGCAACCTAAATGCTGTTGATTTACTAAGGAACATTGCTCCTAGATACATAGCCTACATTAAGGACGTTTGTCTCCATAAACTTCTACTGCATTTTCAAAGGCTGCATTACAGTTTTTGTGAAAGAAAGTTTAGCATAAATTAGGGAGAGTTATAAATCACCAGACAATTGCTTCTGCAGAACATTATTTCTTAGAAGTATGCTAAGATGTTCTTAATGATACCTGATGTGAGACTTGAGGGGGGAAAAAAAAAGAAAAAAAGAAAAAATCTGTCCTATTTATACAAACTAGTGATCAAAGTATCCTTAAGATGTAAGATTCATATGTATTTCAAAGTGGGTGTGGTAAAAAAAAATCCAGACACGTTCCAGTAATTACTTAAATAAAGGTGATGTTTAGGAAACCACATGGTTTTGGTTGACATGAGCAGATAATTTCCAGCAGTCTCTGTGGTAAAACTGGAATAATGCTCCCTTCTACAGAAGGGAGAGATGACTGAAGAATGACTGAAAGAGTTTGCACAGATGTTTTGAAGATGTGATAAATAACTCACAAAATAATATTTTTACAAGTAATTACAACAAAGTTTTACATTTAACATTTTGAATTTTTTATAGACATGGGAATTTTTTTTTTATAATTTGTTTTGAAACTACCCCAGAGCCCATCTGAAAACAATGTCTTTTTGTTTGTTTGTTTGTTTTTTGTACCAAAACAAACAATGAAGAAAAAAAATTAATCACTGGGCTTACTTTATGGATCAGGTCTTTTGCTTTTGTACTTTCTATATTTTTCAAAGTACTGAAGTAACTACTTATATTGAGGTTTTGAGCTTCAGTAGGTTTTCTTGGTTTTTTTGTTTTTTTTTTTTTTTATATCTGTTTTTAAGTAGAGAAGTCCTGAAGTCTCACACTTATGGAAGCACAACACTATGGGGAAATTAACAAACCCTGAAGTTCAAACCACTGATATACATAAATCCATGGAAAATATGGTGAGAGGCTGGAGAGAGGCTCTGTGCCTCCACATGGAAAGATATGAAAGATTCAGGCAGATTTGCTCCAGTTCCAGAGTTGCAAAATGCACATAGTGCAGAACACTTTAAAGCAGAGCACCTTAAAGAAAACAGCAGTACACCTTAAAGAAAAGAAGCTTCACAGTATTTCTTCGTTTGATATTTACACTCATTTTATCTATGAGTGGAAACAATCAGAGTTATAGCATGGTGCCAAAATGTAATGTTAGGATCTCACATTAGCTACAGCTCTTCACAAGTAGATACACACACAGGACTCAGATGTTATCTGTATTATTCTCATTGTTGTTTAAATAGGTAAGTAAGGGTTTCAAGTGTTAAATGGTGAACTCTGTGGTAAAGTGGCATCTTATAACTTCAGAGCTTGCAAGACCCAGGTGACAAATGAAGCAAGCAAGAAATAAGAAAATAAGTATACATGTAGAAAGAAAAGGAAACATTTTTCTAGTGACAGGGACTGTAACAAATTTTATTCCACATGTATTTGGCCTGCATATTCTAATTATCTACTCAGAGATTTGTGTTGCAAACACATCTGGACTTCATCCATTTGCCTGCATTGTTACTTCCTCTGCTGTTTATTCCAAATTTATTTTCACATATTTCTGTGCAGTGCTTCCTTTTCCCAAGGGATTTGCTCCTACCAGATGGTATTTGTATGTCCACCTCATGCCTAGATTTCAGTAGTTTTTCCACAACTCTATTTTCAAGTGTCAGAAACAACATTTAAACATATCACCACTCAGATGATATCCTGTGTTACAGGATTCTGAAGCAGAAAGGGAAATACAAAGCTATTACAGTTTTCAAAGAAGAAAAATACACTACGATTACATGCTGGAGTAGAAAGAACTTTTTAATGGTTCATATGTCCCTTGTGATGACACTTCCAGGCCTTTTTAGCTTCTATCCCAGGACATTGTCCTTGCCAGAAAACATCCTGCAATCTAATCTGTGAACCCAAGACTAAAGAGATCATCAAGCATACGTTTCTTGAGACCAAACACCTTGCCACATAAAGGATCTGTACTTTTCTAAAGCTTTAGAAATGTCACAACAGGTTAGAAGAATACTCATTAATGCTGTTAACATGTCTTAAAGTTTGGTTCCCTGCCAGCAATAGTTAAGGTAAATAGTTTTTAAGATAGCTATTCTGAGTCCTTCCAAGTATAAAGCTACAGCTAAAATGTAACCCTGGAAAAGGAGAGGAGCTTATCCAGAAGAGAAATGCAAAAAATATTTTCAACAATAATTTTTGAGAAGGTTCAGCTGTTGGTGTTTTTTTGTTTGTTTGTGTTCTTTTAGTCTTAAACCTTGCTATACACATCCTGCCAAATATCTATCTTTCAGCACTTTCATTTAGCAATTCAAGGATATGAATTTATAGTGACATTGTATATTAAAAACATACATATTGGATTGCAACTTACTGGGGCTAAGTTCTTCATGTCTTAGTAAAGCACAGTATTCCAGCATGAAATATTTTTATACATTATCTTGATGTTCGCACTTCTTTCATCCAATCATGACTTCCTTCTCAAGTGACAGCTATGCAGGATACAAGAAATAGCCTGTTGTTTTACTCATACCTGTTAAATTCCTGTTGGATAACACTATTTTCCAGCAGAGTTTGAAATATGTTGTAGAAAGGCAGTCAAACATTAACTAGTTTAATTTATATTAAATACCTTGGAAAGCCACTCAAGCAAATTGGAAAAAAAAAATAATCCACCTATACAAGCCACAACAACTATCAAACACACTGGGACAGGCTCCAGCAGCATTTAAAAAAAAATATGCTGAGCCACTAAAATATAGAATCATAGAATCCTTCAGGTTGGAAGGGACCTCCAAGATCATCAAGTCCAACCATTGAGCCATTAGGGCTCTAAAGTCCTCTGCTAAAACAGATCAGAATCTGTCAGGGTTGGAAGGGACCACAAGGATCCCCCAGTTCCAACCCCTCTGCCATGAGCAGGGACACCTCCCACTAGACCAGGCTGCCCAGAGCCTCATCCAGCCTGGCCTTAAAGACCCCCAGGGATGGGGCCTCAACCACCACCCTGGGCAACCCATTCCAGGGTCTCACCACTCTCATGGTGAAGAACTTCTTCCTCACGTCCAGCCTGAATCTGCCCACTTCCAGCTTTGCCCCATTCCCCCTAGTCCTGTCGTTACTTGATATCCTAAAAAGTCCCTCCCTAAAACTTATCAAAAATATATTTAGGAGGGGTTTTAAAACCGCTGGTTTTGCCT
>NW_008582377.1:0-33668 GCF_000691845.1 Merops nubicus | reverse complement strand
ACATTCATGGCTTGGTCCTTCACAGTTCCACAGAACACCTCTCATGGATGCTGTTGCTATGTATCCATCTCAGCTGAGCTGATTTGTACCAGGCTTTAAAACTAGACACGTTTTGCTGAGCAATGCCCAAGTGCACTGTGCTGCATAGGTCCAAAACCTGGGCAGAAGAAAGCTGATGATCAGGCTAATATAAAACCTCCATAAAAGCCCTTTGGTGGATTATCAGGAGCACAAATTTGGCTTTGGTCTGTTCCTTTCTTCTGAAGAAGAACAACATGTGTTCGTTAAGTCCTTTTCTCCACTTCTACTGGAGCTGTAGCATTTCCATCAGCTCAGAAATTATTATTTCACCCTTTGGATGTAGGAAGTACCTAGATGCTATTGAGTTACACATGCCATGTATGGGTTGCACTCAAGAGTCACTGACCAAGCCATTTCCTAATCCTGGCTCCCTCCATCTCCTCAAACCTGTTGTGGCAATTGTCTGTGTCATCTCAGGTCTGGAGTAACTTCTAGAGAGGCTCGTTAACTTGAAGAAAGAGTGAACAACAGGAGTGTTTCGATATGATCACACAGAAAAAAAATCCAGCAGAGAGATGTCTATCTATCTGGAGTAATAATTCCAGACTGCCCTTATGATATCTTATTCCTGCGTAGCCAAAGGGGCTTGGAAGAACCATACCCTAGAGGAAGGTCTGTCATCAAAGGCACAGAAAGTGGTTAGACTAACAAAGCAGTCATCTTAGTAGACCCCTGTGGTGCCTAATGTAGTCATCCATGGGCTTAAATGAACTATCCATGTAGCCCTGTCATGTCTGGGGATGGAGCATCTTCACCCTGCTCAACAAAGGTAGCCCTGGAGCCTCCCTGGGGTCTTCAGACCCTTGCAGCTATGTAGAAGCTGCTCTTCATATTGTGAATAAAGATCTGAATTTAAGTGATGCCCTTTAGAGTCACTTTTGGAGGCCTGTCACTGAACCAAAACCCAAGCCTGGTTCTCATGCTAGTTCAGCTTCTTCCTCAGAAGTGCAACTGGTGAGCACAAGAAATTTGCAGCTGAAGTGTCTCCACTAATCATCAGAGTAGCAAAGTGAGAGAGTAAGTAGTGCCAGAGGCCTCTTCAGAGAGAACAACAACTGCATTGGGTGACTCCACAGGGTACTAGCGCTAGACCTCTGCATCAGTCTGCAAACATGAAGGAATCAGCGGGGAATACGTACTGCCTTAGAAATTCCCCCCACCCTTGCCATAGACACACATGTACATGTCAATAGGGATGGAGATATATTTAAAATCTGTTTGCATTGTCATGTGATGTAAAGTTATGAAAATAATTTTCTCTTTGCAAACTTTGTCCCACTATAATAATGAGATCGCTCCCACTGATATTGGATACATTGTACAAATGCATCTGATTTTTGCCCAGACCAAGTTCAAGGCTGTAGTGTGGCCATCACAGAAAGAAGGCCCTTTAATTCTCTTTTCCATCCCATAGAGAGTAAAGAATCTTGAAATTAAAACAGAGACTAGTGGCATTACAGATAGGAAAGCCCAAACTTCCTGGAAAATCAAACACAGAACAGACGGCGTGTAGTAAAGCTACCCAAATAGATTTGGTATGAGCTGAGCTACACTGTAAAAACACAAAGTGAAAATAATTGGATGCAGAGAGCAAAGTAGAGGTGATCAGAGTGCTCCCTGCAGCTTTGCTAGAGAAGAAAAAGTTATGCAAATAAAGGACAACTATAGAAAGGTCCATGTGTTAATGGGGGGCATTTCTCCTGCCTGTCAATCAATAAATTAGCAGTAATAAAAACGACTAGGAGAAAAAGATGGATATTTGAAAAGGCAATAAAGAGGTATATAATGCCCAAAGTATCAAACAGATCAGAAAGGATATGCTCAAGATACCACACATGATAAATGCCAGCATCCTGTTATCTTATCACTGGATTTGAAAGGCACCTGGAGCTACATTATTTGTGAGAATCCACAAAAGAACAAACTGGCAGACAGCTAGAATTAATTAATGCCCTACAGATCTGTGCTAGAGAGGTTGTAGAGCACTAAAAATATCCGAGAAGCCTGCTACTTACACATCACACCAATTAGATCTGGTCAGGCTGTGACAAATTTTCTGTAAACATTCTGGTAAGCAAGCAACTCCCTCAGCCCCTCCAGCAGCTTGCAGGGTCACTGAAATGTTGCCTTGAAGATGCCCAAAATTTCAATGGAAAAAAAAGGAGGATGGAAAAAGCACAAGGAAGAACTGGTGTCAAGTGTATTGATGAATCAGGGCAAGTAGAAAATTTTAGATCCTTGACTTGGCAATATGGATTTCTGGATGCTGTATTTCTGTTTGCTTTGGTGGGATTAGACCTAAATATCTTGTACTGAGTTCATTAAAGGAAAGGGAAAAAAAGACTGAAAATATGGTGAGTGAATTTCTGCTGCTCTTTTCTAGGCAAGACACATCTGTTTCAGTGGAGAAAAATGCACATACATCCATGCTGGGATGGGAAGGCAGCTAACAAGAAAGAAAAAGCCACTGAAGACCTCCACCGACTTTGTGGTGACATCTTCTGTTTAATTTCCCTTCTCTGTTTGCCACACTGAGAGCGACCAGATGAAAGAAAAGCCTGAGGAGGCCCATATGGTGTAGTCACAGGGGCTGGATCCCATCATGCTCAAAGCTGGGGAGTGAGCTGCCGAGACTGTGCAGTGCAAGCAGGAGCACATGCACCTTGCCCAGGAGGTCCTCACACTGAGGCAGGACCCACTCCTGCTTCCTCATGCAGCCTTTCCAGAGAAAGCCACACCTGGGCTGCTGCTGTTGTCCCTGAGGAAGCTGCTCTCACCTACCTCCTCCTTTCTGGCCCCTGTGCATCCCACTTGTTCCCACATCCCTCTGCTCACTGCCACTTGGCACAGCAGACTGGGGAAGAGATCTGTGTTAAAATTACTTTGCCATCAATGAAAACAAATGACTGTTTTTGATCTCCCCAGTCTGTTCCAATCTGAGGATTTTATGGAGTCACAGGCTGCCAGGGTATGGGTTGTCAGGCATCACTCTTTTTGCTTCGTGGACCTTTCCTGACTCCCTTAGCCAAGTTGCTCTGGCAGAGCCTGACCTACCCCTCACAAGTCCCACCAAGCTGCCCCCAGAAAGTGAGACTCCAACCCTACTTGGTTCACAGTCTGCCACCTACCTCTGTGAGGAACAAGAATGATGGGTTTGGGGGAAAAAAAAAGTATGGCTGATGGTTGGGAACCAGCCTCAAAAAAGAGGGGACCAGAGAAAGGGAAAGAAAAGCTCTAGCCAGCAGGAGGAGGATGGATAGTAGTTCAAGGCCTGTGTCATGCCAAGTGCATGAAAGCCCAGCATGGTGACACTTTGTTACCTGCACGGACCTCCTCTAGGGAGATGGGGAAGCTGAGGGTCTTGTTAGGTCCCATTTGCTCCTGAATTGCTATTTTATGTCTTCTACAACCTACACGCTGAGAGGCTGAATTGGGTACAGAGACTTCACAAACAAATTTCCCTTACCTACATCTCCATATCCTCCCCCCCCTCTGGCTGTTACCTTGGTAATTAAATTATGCAGCTGAGGAAAGTGATTTGAAAAACAGATGGCATGCAAGATGCTATAGAAAACAGTGGTGCATTTTAAACCTTACAGCAGAGACACAGACAGATTTGGGTGGTATATGAGTCTTGAAGTAGTAGAACTTCAAAGGTTGCTTGTAAAATGGCCTTTAACCAGGAGAAATGAATGGCCCTCTAGCCTCCAACTTGATACTCACAGTTAAGGATTAAAATCAAGCCTTTCCCCAAATTTTGTGGCTGGTCTAATTTTTAACACAAGTCAGTGTGACCTAACTGTGGTTCCTGGTAAATGTCAATGGTAGGAAATAAGGATTTGTGCAGGGAAGAAAACTTGAAGCAAGCAGTTTAGCCTAGCACTAGCCTGAAAAGTAAGGGAAAATGTCACCAAAAAAGAGCAGACCATTAATTAATCTGTGAAGCTTGAATCTCATTGTCTTGCTTTCCTCACATCTAAGACCACAGTCTGAACTTGACAGGGTAGGGCTGGGCAAGGACCAGGTGCCACAGCTCCTGGCAACATGAAAGCCATGTCCTCAGAGTTACTGGAGAAGCACCACATGGTGGGAGTCCACTGCTGCCTGTCGGTCACTGCACACCTCATAAGAAAGAAGAATGGGAGCTCTTTTGCCAGTGTAGCCGAGGAAAGGGGTCTGCCAATGGCGTCTGCCTCTGGATCAGCATTAAAAATGTCTTCACTCAGAATTTAGATGGTAAAAGAGATTGTGCTAACTTGTGTTGGATGGGGCTGCTGCCTCTTTCCAGGAAAATGGCAGGGTCATCAAATCCCACCCTCAGAACGGTGCTGGAGATTGCCTTGTTGTAATGAGAACCATCATGAGAGGAACTAGGGGAGCCCCTACGGCTGGCAGCTGTTTCCACCCCTGAGTACTTTCCACACAAAGCTGGAGCTAATTCTCAGAGAGACTAATAAATTGAACGTACAGAGTTTAAACCATTCCGATAAATAATGGCAGATGTTTAGGGAAGGAATAACAGGCAAAAGTATGAGTTATGCAGTGCCTGCAGTTCAAAGAAAATTAGTTCAAACTGCGAGGGCATTGTTCAGAGGAACAGTAAGGGATAAAGTGGCTGGGGATGGAGGGAGGAAGGGGAGTAAAAGCTGTCTCCCTTCCCCCAGATGCACGAACATCGTCCCCCAAACCAGCATCCGGTGTCTGCAGAGGAAGGAGAAGCAAGAGCCATCGCTTGCAGTCCCACAGCCCGGGCTGCAGAGCCAGCCCCTCAAGAACGTTACTGGCATTTAGTGGGGCAGCTGATCTGCAGAAATGCTAAATCCCACCACAAAACCTGCATCTTCCTGTGGATGTCTTCAGCAAAGGATGAGAAAATGGGCTAGCAGCTGGGGTAGTGACTGAGGGATCAGGATCCCTGCATTTCACACCCGTCTCTGTTTCACTGTCCAGCCTTACATATCACACTCAACCTCTGCAGGCAGCAGTTCAGCTGCCTGTAAAAGAAATTCTGACTTCCTGGGGATGTGGGGAAACCTATGGTCCACTTAAAATCCCTGTTTGAAAGAAGCTATGGAAAATAACTGTGCTGCCAGCCCCCGTCTTCCTCACCCAAGGACGGAGTAGATTTTAATACAGTACATTTGCCAGAAAGCTACTCTCTTGAAAGGGGAAACAAATCCTTCATAGTGAGAAAGGCTGCAGCACTTCTTTTTTTCTCAGATTTCATAGCAGGTAATAGGTACTGTTTAAATGGAGAGGGCCAAATTATCAGAACGCTTTTAAACTACATAATGAATATTGCTAATAACAATGTTTGACTTGGCAACACAGTCTTCAAGGTTATTTAGCAGAGCACAGAATGTACGCCGAACAAAACAAAAAGTTAATTTTAATATGTCTTTGCAAAATAAATATAAAACTAATCAATTTATCTTCTCACTTTTATTTTGCCTTTTTGTTTTGGCTCTCAATAAAAGTAACCTTGAAAATGCAAAGTAAGCATTAGACAGGAGTGAGAGAGGAACAATAAAACAAGGAGGGAGGGAAGGCAAGTTGGTACAGAATGTCTTCGATCATTATAAAGCTAATTATTGAGAGAGACATCTCAGTGTGCATGAATACAGAATAATGATGAGTTTGGTAAACCTTTACTGTACAATACATGTGTGCCTGGATCCCTAAGAAGGAGGCAACAGGGGTAAATCGAAGAGTACGTGCGTCACTCCAGTAGCAGTATGGGAGGAAGGAACAATTCCCAATCCATCCTACTTGGAGGCACCGTTAATGCAGCAAGGAGCTTCCACTATTCAGCCATGCATTAGCTGCCTTATTGCTACAAAATGGGCTACAGTTCTGTAGAGGTATTAGAGACAAAACCAAATCATTCTACAAAGTTTCAAGACAGGTCAAGACATAATTTAAACAGTAGGTCCTTATAAAATAATTTGAAGTATGGACTTTTGCCTAAACTTTCTTTAATTTTGCTCGCTTTGCACAGTGACTGTTTAGGCAGGGGTTCTGCGGCCATGCATAAACTTGCAGCAGAAATGTGTTGGGTTTTGAAAAGAAAAATCAGTATGATTTTCCTGAAACCAGTAGAGTCTGATGGAGATAGTCCCATCCTGTCTGCACTGGGAAAGCAGCGTAGCCACTGGGATGGGTCCATCACCACCAGGTTCTGCTGGCTGCAGGTCCATCCCCCCGTGCTGTCCCCAAGATCCAGCCTCAGGCACCAGAAACTGCCTGAAATGCTGCTAAAATCCTATGCAACACGGCTCGAAACCTCCTCACAATTTCAGTGTAAAAAGAATGGGAAATACACATTGCTCTGAGCAAAAGAGGCTCGAAAACCCAACATGGTGCCCCCATATTCCCCCAAGAAGTCACTGAGTGACAGGTACCAGAGAAAAGGTTACAGTTTCAGCCTGACACACCAGCTAAATGCCATCAAAGACAGGGTTAGCTAGCAGCAATCACACCAGCGTGCTGTCTAGCACCTCTCTGAAGGCTTTAGTCACATTTTTGCTTGCCAAGACTTTTCCTCTCATCAAACATTATATTTGCTCTGCCCCTCCCATCCTCATTTATTACCTTGTCTTTTTCACTAATAGAAAAGACATTATAATCTTCTGCTAAGATCCTTAGCTCCACATATTTGCTGTGGAATCACCTGCCCATCAAACTGGAACTTGCAAACCTCCTGATCTGGCATATTTTAAAAAATTCAATTAATTTGCCCTTTACCTTGCCATTTCATATTATGAATAAAGCTACCAAGACACCTCACCCCACACCTGCGCTCACTGTCTCACTATTCATTATTGCTTTGTGTTGACAGTTCTGCAGCTCATTTTCAATCTCTCCTCGCTTGTTGCCAGCCTGATTTAAATTAATTTTTCAAATAAGATTTCAAAGCATTATTTAAAATGCTCCCTACAGTGTACTGCTTCCCATATATGTTTCTACTAGTTTCCCGTTTGGCTGTAAAAAAAAGCAGCGAAGTTCACAGGACACTGTTTGCTTTTAATACACCAGAATCATTTACCGCCTGCGATTCACCTGTCCAGATACTTGTAGATTCATAGCATACACTCTGTATTTTCTATAAGGATTGAAAATTAATCCATCAGAAGCAAAATACTCCAGCTAACTCCAGAATTTCCATATTATTTTTCTTTCCTTTGGCATCAGACCCATTTTTCATGACTTTTCAGAAAAAAAAAATAGGTTGGGTCTAGGCTACCTGCCATTTAGACGGACTGACTGCTGCATGTTTGGTCCTTCCAAACTAGTCTCCCCTTGACTAAAAACAGACTTCCAAGTTCAGGGTTAATTTTTAATTTTCTCAAACATTATTCTTCAGGGTAAAAGTACAGAAAAAGATAGTTCAGCCCTTTTAATTCCAAAAGAGGTTTCACTTGTTGCTGAGCCTGTGCCCCTCCTAGCATTTTGCATTTCCCCTTAGGTAGGAGGGCTCTCCATGACAGCCCAGGTCATGGTCTCCTGCTGCAGCTCCACACCCTGATGGGGTTCCCGATATCCAGGCCACGAGTAAATGCCAAATATTACATCCTGGAGATGATCTTGTCTCTGACATTGGTGGGCACAGCAGCGGAGAGGGGGCAGACGCTCTGCCCCTTCTCCTGAGAGTACCACAAACCAAAATGGATTGCTGCAAGAGAGGAAAGCAGGAGGAGCTGCTCTCCTGCCAAGTGGAGAAGGGCTGTGGTTCTGCTCAGAGCTGCAAATTCAGGTTGCAGCCCCACAAAACCTTCAATGTAGGGGCCTGTGTTTCTTGCACCGAAACTGAAGTCTTCCATTGAACTGAAATGCAGCCACATGCATGTGTTGAAAAGACACAGACTTCAATATTGGCATGTGCTCCAATAGGTGTGGTCAGAAATTGCTCCGTATCTGAAGTCTGGATTTGTCTTAATCCCAGAGCGAGGGAATATAAATGGCCTAAAAGTTGTTTCTTTGGGGCTTTTAAATCTAAGTGTTAGCTGCCCACATCTCATTTTGAACTGGCCCTGCTGTATGGGATCCAAATAGTCCAAGTGTTCTGTCCAGAAACTTTCAATTGCTCTTAGTTGCTGAACAAGCAGTAATATGAAAGAGCTTAATACTTGATTTTTTCCAACTGCTTTTAGTGAATGGCTATTGGCATGCAAACTAAGAGATAAACCTTATGTTAGCTGAAGAGTTACAAAAAAGTTACGTTACGTAAGGTAATGTTTGACACTGCATTAGCTCATTGAATTAAATTACTGGCAGATGGCTTTTTTCTTTTTTAATGCAATATCAAAGCTGATTTAAGTAACTTTTACAGCATTTCTGGGGGAGTTATGTCAGGTTTATTGCTCTATGTGCTGTTTGGAAATTGTTTGTGTATCGTAGGTGTGTACATAGTCTTACAGCTATGCAAACCTATTTCATATTAAAATTTTATATCCATATTAGATCTATACAATTTAATGGACTATTCTTTTTCTTCTTATTGCATCTCCAGCCATGCATCCAATGCGTGCAAAGAAATTTCTTGTCTTACAAGACTTAAAGTCATTAGACCGCCAAAAAGCTGTGAATTAAACACAATGCAAGTAATGCCGGCATTCATCCTAACACAGCAAACCAGAGAGAAAATTGCACAGCCTCTCAAATATCAGACTTTGGGGTTGATTCATTCATCGGGTCTGTGACCTGACAAGGCAGTATGATTAATTGCACACATATTCCCTCTGAGGTTTTCCTGCTCATGCTTTCTGCAGCAAAGATTGTTAGCTTGACAGATCAGTGTAGCAACCTCTTAAGATGCCAGAGAGGGAAGGGGTTGGTTTCTGATTGAAAGCCAATGGAAGAATAGCAGCTGCTCCATGCTGAGGACAAAAAAAAAGAAAGAAAAAAAAAAAAGAAAGAAAAAAAAAAGAATGAAAAAAAAAGCAGCTTTTGATTCTTGGAGAAATCACACAGATACATAAGCTGATTTTTGATAACTCTGGCTATATGATTTCTGTCAGGGACTGAAAGGATATATTCACACAACACAATAGGCTTCATAATTAGGAA
This sequence comes from Merops nubicus, assembly GCF_000691845.1. Lineage (NCBI taxonomy): Eukaryota > Metazoa > Chordata > Aves > Coraciiformes > Meropidae > Merops > Merops nubicus. The sequence continues at coordinate 24,521 of NW_008582377.1, read as the reverse complement.
ATCTGCTGTGCTTCCTTTCATCCGATTACCTAAATATAAGCCACTGCCTGATTTTTTTTCTTTTCTTTTCTTATTAAACACTGTTCTAGGTGTTTCCTTTTCCACATGTTTATTCTCCATTTTAAAACACTTCTGTCCACTTAGGGTAAAGTTTTCAGAGACAGACTCAGCAAGCAGCTCCTGTATTTGCAGTGCTGAGCAATGATGCTTGTTCCTTCTGTTAACAGGCAATCCACACTGTCCCAGCATGGTACCAGACCCACACAGGTGTTGACTGCCCACTTTAAAATCTTTTTCATTTTTCAAGTAAGGCCTAAACCCCTAGCAACCTGTATCAATCAATTCCTCAACACTTAATCCCTACACTTTATCTATGGAAGGGTTTTAAGCATTAACCGTTTCCCCTTTCACATTTCCCAGCTGGGCTCTGATGGGATAACATATGCTTGACAAATCCTTTCATGTAGTGCTCAAAGTGAGCTGAGTTGCCTGATGGATCTCTGTAGACACTCCTGCTCCTGTGGGGATGACACCACAGCTCTGGCTTGGGAATGGAGAGCTTATGGAGGTGAAGAACAGCCAGGGTAACCCTGTGGGCAGGAGCACCAGGGCTGGGGCGGGCAACGGCCAGTTGAACAGAGGTGGCAGATGCATGGAGAGCTCTGCACTTACACTTTGCAGATTTCTTTGCTCTGATTTAGGACAAATCACTCAAAGCACACCTGCAAGTGCAAGTCTGGAAACTAAGACCAGTGTCACCTCTCCACAGCACTTCCCAGATCACAACTTACAGCATGTTCTGAAGAAGCCAGGTGATAACCCCTTCAAATCCAGCAGACTGTGTTAGACCCCTGCCAAAGGGCTGTGTTTACACCACAAATGATGAGTAATGATCATTAAAGATGCCCCTGGATATCCCCATGACATACCTCATCTGCTCCTCCAATCATTGAATTAAGCCCCTCATTCGGTAGGTAAACTTTCTGCTGCATAATCAAACCTCATCTTTTAATGGCCACGCAGAAATAAACAGAGCAGGACAAATGCAACAAAAAGTGCTTCTGTTACTTCAACTTTTGAAACAAGCCTAAGAGGCTAACAGAGGAAGATACTCGATAAACAAAATTATTTAATTGCACTACATGAAAGAGAAGGCAGGTCTTACTGAAGCGGCGCAGCAGACAGCACGATGAAACAAAATTCCCCAAAGCAATGGCACATAAATACTGACTAAAACGCAAAAGTCAACTCTGCAGATGGTTCTGGAAAAAGAGGTGCTCTGGCTGTAAATATGCTTCAAAGAATACACCACAAAAACTGGAAAGCCACAAAGCCAAAGGGGAAATCAGTGAATAATCCACTAGAAGGAAATCCCCAGCTTCCACAATCAAGTATGGGGATTAGAAAGACATTTCTGAATCAGTGAGGAACAGGCTGGGACAGAAGAGTGCATTTTAGGTTGGGTTTTTTTTTCCCCCCCCAGCATCCCATACTGCCAAGACAGGAAGATATTTACTGTCTGTCTTTGCATGTCAGTTTAGATGTTTAATTTGGGATGATAATCTCTCTGCAAAGTTATGTTATATCATCTTTGTAGACATTACTTTCTTCCAGAGGCCTTTGCAAATGGCATTTCTAACAGATGTAAAGATATGATTGCTGATCAAGCAAGCTGCATCACCTCAGTTCACTTCTTGCCTTTTGCTCAGTGAATCAGTTGCACAATTCAGTCACAAAAGCTTCTGAAGCAAAGCTAGAGAGGATTTTGTTAATCTGGATTTGTGAGCCCCAAGCAACTGGCTTAAAAATCCATGATGAATCTGTGTCACTGCATATTTCCTTCTCCTTTGTGAAAACAAAGGATGTACATATACAGAAAATCAGAGTTATTCCCCTTACCTGTAACAAGTTACCATCAACTAGAGCAAATTGATGAGGGGAACTTGCCACCACCTTACCCAGATAAACAAATCACCCTCATTTCCATTCTGGAAAAGTAATGTATATAAAAGAATACAGTAACCAGCCATCCTGATCCAGCCGCACGTGTGCAGCATTTCCAAGGGCTCCGAGGCAGGAGAATTGCAGAGATGTGGGTGAGGCCATGGCAGCGAGACGAGGGTGAAGGGAGACACCGTGTCCTTGGCAGGACACCACTTCCAGAAGACAGCAGGGCTTTCATCTGACAGGCTGAGAGCTCACAACCTCTCTCCATCCAGTATCTCCATCACCGTCCTTTTCAGCAGGCAGAGACAAGAGGAGACCTGGGTGAGCCCAATAACAGGCACCTCCAAAGGGGTGGCGTTTAACACTGAGAGAGGAAAATTGCACACAAGTAGTATTTTTCATCACAGAACTTGGGGTGCTTGAACGCATGCAACCAACACCAGCTGGATCTTTTGTACAGGGCAGCTAGCCATGAAGCACCAAGTTCCTGCCTCCACAGCGAGAGCTGCTTAACTCCTCCAAACGAACAGCTGTGCCAGTGTGGACTGGGATGGGAGGACTCTCCAAAAGTCATACAGCAAGTAAGCAGGAGAGTGGGGAATGACCTCCAGCCACCTTGCTGCCCTCATCACCGGCCACCACCATGCCCAAAACGTGTACAGTTTTATAAAGTAAGAAGCCTTATGGAAATTAATTCTTAAATACACAGTATGATTCATCTGAGCTGGAGACTGGGCAATACAAGCAGGTTTGTCACTCTGCCTTGTGCCAACAAAGCTTTCAGGCTTTCAAACCTAGCACTCTTCTCATCCTTGGGAAATACCTCTCCTGTGTGTTAAAAGCACAATGAAACACAAGGTATTTAAATATAACACTAAGGATATCAGAGATTACTTCAATGAACAGTATGGTTGGAATTGCAGAACCATTAGTGTAGATTAAAATGCCTTGCCAGTAATCACATGCTAAGAGACTCACTTTCCTGACTGAGCCACATGGTTTCTCTTCTCTGCTGTGTGCCAGCCCTGCAAAGGCACACAGCTGGTCCCAGGGGTGCACAGCCCTGTGGGGGTGAGGACAAGTGCCAGGAAGCTGCTCTGGTCTCAGCCCTCGACTACCGCATGCAATGGATGTGCCTGGGGTAGCTACCAGAAATATGGAAATCTCTGCACTGGGCAAGTAGACTAGGGCTGGTAGTCCCATCACACATGGCAAGGAGCTGGAAGGAGCAAAGGAAGGTGACCCAGCAAGATGCCATGCACAGCCTGCCTTGCATTTTCTGGAGCATCCCCTTGGAGGAGCCCTGCATGGAGCTGGTGTGATCGGGGTGGGCAGTTCTGCAGCAGACACCCATGGCCCTACCAAAGAGTTCTCTGGCCACCCCTGGATCCTGGTAACATGCATCACACCATGGCACAAGCTGCCCTCAGCAAGAACTCAAGCACTGCACTTTTTGGGGTAATCTCTGGTAAACCACATTCATGTAAAATGACTTCAAATCCCTGCTGCTTAGAGCCTGAGAGTGTTTTGGTGAAGAAGATAACTGAGACGGGGCAAGAAAAAATGTAGGGACTGAATACCACCAAGGCAATAAAATTAGATAAACTATTTAATCACCTTTTCCAGTAATGATTTCTTTTTTTTTTTTTGAGAAATATTTCTGAGAGATTTCTACATTTCTTTGTAATGAACAGGTGATGGTGAAGGATTTCATCTAGACAGAACTTAAATTTTGAATTTTAAAGTGAAGTTCTACACACACACAAAAAAAGAAAAAAACTCCAAAATCAGCACAGTGTTATTTTCAGCAGCAGCACAGTGTTATTTTCATCTTAAAGCTTTTTTTAAAAAACAAAAACAAAGCCAAAACAAAGGTTAAAAAAAAAAAAAAAAACAAATCAACCAAACTTTATTATTTTGGAAATACAATCTATCACAAAGTAAATATTTAAAATCTTTTATATTAAACAATAGTAAAGATCACTTCCTGGAGCTGAAATGAGCCACATCAGGGGTTTTATAAACTGTCTCAGTACCGCTAGGACCTGGGTAGCTGCTGTTTGGGACTAACAGCACAGAGCATATTTGGTGCAGTGTAGATGGGGGGTTTTTTTGGTATAATATAATTATTTACTGTCATAGCAGAAGAAGCAACTAGCTGACATTTCATGGGGCAGTCTCCCAAGAATAATCCTGAGGCAAGAGCAAGTCCACCATCATCTGAGACAGTGGAAGAAGGTGCAAGTGGGCACCCCACAGACCTGCAGGTGTGTCAAGTTGCCCCACTCGAGACCTTCTTGCAGCTTTTTCTTTTCCATCGGCAGACTTTTCATTTACAAATGCTTCTTCTTTTTTATTGCCTCTGCCCTGACAGCCAAGCTCTTGGCACAGATGGTCAGGACCACAATGAGGACTCCGACCAGGAACGTCACCAGAGGCCAGAGGAAGCAGTGCAAGAGGACAGTCTCATCATGGGTGCGCTTCAGCATCACATCATCCGGCCTGTGAAGAGGATGAACAGAAGAGGGAGAAAATATAGATCAGCTCGACATCATCAATTCATCGTAAGTGGAAAGCATCTGCCATGGAAACAGTAAAGGTGTTTTATTTGCAACAGTGTTAGAAAATTATTACGTGGACCATTTAATTCATTGCTTTCATTTGCCCATCTATAACTAGCACTCATAGCAGGCTGTGAGGGCGTTCCACTTGCTCTGCTTACAGTCTAGCAAGTTCATTAAGATAAAGAGCAATTCAAAAAGCGTTGGTACTCCAGGTCTTCCAGGGGTCATGGGCATCACAAACAGCTGTGAGAGAGACAATATCACACTGTGGATTGAAAAACCACTCCAGATAAAACATACTACCGGCAGCAGTTGTACAGATCTACCTCAAATGGCACCAAGCACTGTGCAATGAGTTTAAAGGGCAAATGAAGCTTCCCTTTAGCTTTGAGCCCTGGTGTGTCCATAGAGCTACATGGAGGCTCCTGATGAAGCTCTGGCTCGGGTCTGGGTCTGGATGGAGAGCCAGTTCCTGTCCTCAGTGCTGCAGTGCTGGTGGCCCAGGCTAGCCCAGCTGTACTGGCAGATAGGGGTCTGCAAAAAACCTTCACTCAGCAAGACTCTTGCCCAGCCCCAGGATGCTGAGGGCTCCTGACTCAGCTCCTTCCCAGAAGAAACTGCTTCTGCAATAAGCTCTGATTTCATACTTCAAAGAACAGCTGTTCAGGGGACTTGTGGACACTCCTACAAGGGTACTTCGGAGAGCCTTCCCTGAAGGTCTGAACCCCCGTGCCTCCACCAACAGCATCTAACACAACCCACGGTTGGGTCTGTGATGGATTTATGAATTTCCAAAGGCAAATGGAAAGAGGAGAGTAGCAAGGAGAGGGCATCTCAAGAGATTTGGAAATTCAGCCATGCTACGTGTCTGAAAAATCAAGTGTCCATCTGTCTCCTCCAAGTCTGGGAAGTCAGTTTGGAAATCTGATGGTAGGTTTTCCTCAGCTCTGGCTCCTTCTGCTCTCCTTGCAGTTTAACAGTTATTAAATCAGTCTTCTGGAGTTTGCACTTCATTGCTGCTTTCCTATCTACAGCCAGAGACATGCAGTCTGCTGGAAAACTATCTGCAAAAGAAGGAAACAGAACTTTTTCTAATTAGGAATATATATATAGTCTTGACTCATGTTGGTCCTCACTTACATTGAACACTCCTATCCCACGTTGCTTTTTCAACACTACCCAACACTCCCTGGAGCAACAAACTTCACAGTTTGAAATCCTGGCACGCTGGGCTCATCCAGCCAAATCTTGGGAATGAAGCTCTCCTAATGCAGTGGCACATGGGAACAGATACCTGCACAATGACTGTGCTGTCTCTCCCCCAACAGCTTTGTCCTGACCAGAAAGCAGCACTACAAAAACATTCCCTGTAGGGGAAGCAAGAAGAAACTTGTTTTCCTTCACTAGGAAGTTAATTAATGAAGATGCCTACAAATCTCCAGGGTTTTATCCATCCTTAAGGAGCTGTTGGAGCCAGACCACCAGGCAACACCTGATCCCTGATTTAATTGCACCCTCATTTGCATTTGGGATCTCTCCCCCAAAATTGGTGTGTGGCGGTACCTCTGCACTGTGCCAGCCTGCAAGTCCTCCAGGCGAGCCCCACACACCTCTATTTCTGTAGCAAGGAGCAGAGTAAGGTTCTGTGACTGTGAACAGCTCAGCTGTATCTGAGCTGAAACTCAGCAACATAAAAAATGATCAAAAGAAACCCAGGTGTATTCAGTAGTGGAACACGTGAAGTCTGCTCAACCCAAATTCTCCAGACACATAATCAGGTATATGTGGAGACTATAAATTGAATAAAATAATATTAACTTTATGGGCACAAACTCACCAGCCTATGCCATATAAATGACAGCACCAGAACAGAAAAATCCTTTCACAGGACTATAACACTGCTTCCCTCACATTTACTGTATCCTCATCTGTGAATGGCAGAGTGCTAATTGGCAAGAGGGCCATAAGTAGGCAGCATTCATTTGTTGCAGCTCTCAGCTTACAAGTGATATTTAATTTTAAGTATTTTTTTTAAAGCAGGTACTAATCAACGAGTTCAAAAATGAGGGGCGAGCAAACAAACCAGAAAACTGGATTCAGTTAAAGAAAAGGAAGCGTGACAGGGGAGAGTGAGATATGCTTTTGACTGAGTCTTAGACATTTTGGAAAACTTCTGTATCAAAGGTAGCAGCAATGGATGCCAAACTGTCATGATGATGTGACTGTAACTCTTGGAACTTAGTAATTTTAAAGAGTTTCCCTTCTGGAAAAGAGTCAAAGACCTATAGAGGCATTTAATGAAGCCTCAGGATAAGTTTTGGATTCAGATGGATATTATTGCTGCTACTCTTAGCTACAGCAAGAGTCCCTGTGCAATTCCTACATGGCAGAAGGTGTGAAACAACTCACTGGCTGCTGCTCACAGTGTCTCTGCAGACAATCACAGAACCTTAGGGGTGGGAAGGGACCTCCAGAGATCACCGAGTCCAACCCCCCTGCCAGAGCAGTGACCTAGTCTAGGGCAGGTCACACAGGAACACATCCAGACAGGTCTTAAAAGTCTCCAAGGTAGGAGACTCCACAACCTCCCTGGGGAGCCTGTTCCAGTGCTCTGGAACCCTTACAGTAAAGAAGTTCTTCCTCGTGTTGAGGTGGAACTACCTGTGCTCCAGCTTGTGACAATGCATCAAGTCATGACTGGGCCCCCCCAAAATACATCATTAAATTACTATTTGCACGACATTTAAGACATTAAATGCCCTTCTTTAATAAAGAGGAAGGAGGATCGCTCCTCGAGCATGACCTGGTGCACAGGAGAGATCAGGGACCCTCCAGGATGTAGCCTCTCAGTACTCACTCTTGGCACCAAAAAGGTGCGGAACAAACTTCAGCCTTCTTCTTACTTGCTTAAATCTCCATAGTTATTCTAGAACTACTGTGCTTTCAGCTGCTTCTTATCTTATCCTAAATTAATTTTCCAGGGTAGATAAGCACTGCTGGACCACAGGAATGATTGTGAAAAGCCAATACAGGCAGACAGTGCTGGCAGCAGATAGACCACAAGCTTCTGGATGACAATGTCCTGCCCAGAACAGTCCATGGAAGCTTATCAAGATCAACTTTGGCAGTATATCGTGCTGTTTCATTGTATTTGTGTGATTCCTCAACTCTGTCAGGACCAGGTTCTCTCTCCTGCACCTGCTGACCCGACAGGAATGTTGCAGGGCATAAGGGAGAGCACTGGGGAGCACTGGGATGGCAGGAAAAGGCAGCAGAGGATGAGAGCCTGGGCTCAACGGTGTCCTTCCCCACAGATCCACCACCAGAACTGACAGCTGTTGAGGAGGTGCTCTGGAAAACAGCTTAGAGGGTGTAATGGCAGCACAGGGTCCCACTGAGAGGCAGCTGTTACAGCAGAGAGAAATACCTGAAGAGAGGTTATTGAAAAAGAAAATGTTTACTAATCTCCTTTACCAGATCAACTCCTTTTACCTTTGTTTTTTGGTATTGAGATTGCAAACAAAGACAAATAACACCTTCCAAAGCAAGGAGGGAAAATCAGCCCTGCTGATCACAATGTGCTTCAGGAGACCCTGAGCCCACGTCTCTGCTGCTGCAGCCAGGGCTGGTGCCAGCAGAGAGCCCATGTGGCTGAGCTGGCCAGCATGACCTGAGAAGGACCATCCAGGCAGAGGAAAACCCCCCTGACCAGGAAAGCCACCCCAGTGGCACATGGGTGATACTGGACCTGCCAGTCTACAGTAAGAGCAGCCCAAGGAGCATGGGCCAGGCAGCCACCTGTCCTCTGCAGCAGGAGCACTGCAGCACTGGCAGACCCACACCACTGCAGGAGGCAACAGCAGGAGCTTGGCGATCATCATGGCCCCATGTGCTGTGACCTGTGAACAAGGTAAGTGGGCTCATCCCAAGGTATTCTGTCACTCCTTGGAAAGAGAAGCAGGAAAAGGAGGCACAAGGTGGGTGGTTTGCCAGCCAGACCTGCAAGTCCCAGCTCAGCAGCCAGGGACTGGTGGGATGGGCAGTGTGAGTGAGGGCCTGGGAGGCAACCTGGCTAAAAACATGAAGAATAAACATGTTTGCATTTGTTTCCAGGTGATCCGTGCCAAGCTAAAACCCATGGGTGTTTTATGTGAGATCTGTAAGGTCCAAAACAAAAGACTGAGGGAAAATTAGGAGATAGATGGAGTTAGAATGAGAATTAGTCATATGAACTAAATATAGCAAAGTCATTAGTGATTAATTAACGGATTGGCCTAGAGAGGCTGGATTTCACTTCTTCCAGACTGTTTGTTACCCTCAGACGATGGCACCAGTTTAGGGGAAGAGCGATCGTCCGCCTCCTGAAGAAATGAATCCTCTGGCAGAGCAGGACGGCCACCACCACCCACCAAGCCTCCAAAGGAACCGGCCAGGTGCATAGGGCAGCTGTCCTCTGACATCTGACTCTGCAGAGTGGGGCCATCCCCTAGACAACTCCTAGGTGATCCTGCAACAAACCCTGAAGGTTAAGGAACAAAACCTGCTTGTAGAAAGTACCCAGAGAAGCAGCCAGGACTTCAGAAGCCCTGATTGGCCCATGGGACACAGTCACACTGCTGGGCAGCCCACTGCAGCCTCCTGCTCGGGGCTGACCTTGTTACCAGGCTGTGGCATCAGCCCCCCTCAGGTATCAGTGAGAGGTGGATCTGTCCTGATGTCCTGGTAAAAAACCCTTTGGCTTTCACTCCAAGGCTTACAGAAGTGATGAATGCAAGAGAGCTGCCTCATGCACTTTTGATTCTGAAATATGCACACAGAGACAGTTGTCTTGCCAAGCACAGAGAACATCATCAAGAGAGCAGTCACTGGTGGTGAGCTGTGAGGTTTATGTGGCCCATCACAGCTACTCCTGAGCCCTGAGATAATCACGACGGCTGCGCTGCGAGATGAGAGGAGCCAGAGCTGGGCTGTGCCAGCAAGGGCAGAGCTCCAGTGTGGTGCTGCACCATGATGGAGATCACCAGGAGTACAGAAACCACTCTGTAGGGCCTTCAGGAGAATGAGTGCTTGGGTGCTTAACACCTGCCCATGAAATAGAAGCACACAGTAGCAGGAAAGTACTGGGGCCACCTGGGAATGCTAGAAACAGGACAAAGGAGCAGAAATTTTTAGCTGAAATCTCTGGATTCCACCTCTAAAACAATAATGCTTATCAACAGCAGAAGTAAGGAGAGCAGGAGTTTGGAAGGGAGCCACAGAGCTGCAGTGGGAATGGCAGAAGCAGCAGAGGAAGCTAGCAGGGCTGGGTGGAGAAAACAAAGGAGTGGTGGCAGGGGAAAGGGAGAAAGATTTATTTAACAGGCAAGCAGCAAAAAGAAGAGAAGAAAGAGGGCTGCCCTTCCACGGTTACCAAGTCCTTTCCCCTGGAGGAAGAATAAATAGCTATCAGCATGGAAAACACTGTAACATAACAGCTTTGGGTTTGCACAGCAAGGTCAGCATGTATTGGAACTGCAGTTTTGACTTTTTCTTGCTACTTTTGTAGAGGTGAGCCACCTCTTCCCAGAGTCTGAAGGCCTGTTGTTTGGCTGAGAAACAAAAAGGGGAAGGTGCCCCTGCCCCTGAGGGAAATCCTGTCATGACAAGGACCCAGCTTTGCTGGAAGCCCCCACAGCATCACTCCTTCAGTGCTGAGGCAGAAACGCTGAACCCAGAGGATGTATGTCATGCCTAGAAAAGTGGTTTTTTTTCCTGTGAAAATCAGCAGATGTAAATAAAGATATTGATTTGCCCTGCAAGTATAGTGCATTTAATAAGCCCGTGTTTTCTTTGTGACTTCCGCAGAATACTTCATTTCAAAGCTGTTGACCAGAGGGGTTGCACATATGCCTCCTAAGCTTGGCTATGGACCATCTTTTGTTTCTAGCAATGGTGCCATTCAGCTCTCTAGTAAATGCAAAGCTTCCTGAGGGGATGCACCCAAACTCCTAACACCAGAACACCAGTTATCAGTGCACAAAACAACAGCAAGGCAAGAGTGAGACCTGGTGGGACAAACGAGGGGAAAGAAACCTGAACACTTTCAAACCCTGCTCAGGCATTGAGGCCTGGTTCTGCTGCAAACAGGGATGTGCAGCACCACCACCACTGCCCAGCAGCAGTCCAAGGGTGAAAGGAAAGCCCTAAAGAAGTCTCTACCTTAACTCTGAAAACACACCTTTCCCTTTCACTGAACAGACAAGGAGGGAGGAATTTTGTTTTCACTGCTAAGAGGTGAGAGCAGTACTTATTCTTACCAGAGCTTTGAGGTCAGGGCTGGAGCCTCGTGAGGCTCTGACCAGGGGTAACAGAGTTAGTTGTTGCATTGTGCAACACATCCTTGTTAGGCCCTGCCAAAGGGTTCAAACAGACACTGGATAAAGCAGGCCTTCATCAGACCCTCCTAAGCAATTACTGGACAACATGGGAAGAATTGCAGTGCAGGGGTCACCAAAAAAGTCACATAGGACCAAAATGTTACAGATACATAAACAATTCAGTCGTCACTTGTGCACCACACTGTGCAATATATGTGGCACAGCAAAAGATGACAAAGGCAGGGGCATGGGATAGGAAAACCTTACAACTATTCTTTGTATTCAGACAATATGGATTTAAAGATGTTTGCAATCTGCATACACTTCCTTTGCCCACAATTATTCCCATCCCTTCACTATGACAAGCACTCATCAGCCTTTTTTTCCTTCTGTGATTGCAAGACACAGAGGCCCTCAGCTGGACAGCTGCACGAAGGGGCAGTGCTGTGTCTCACTGACAACAAAGCCCTTTCCCTCTCGGGCCTGAGCACTGCTCCACAGGTGACACAGTAAAAGAAAGGATAAGAAACAGCAGCACCATCTTCTGACTGGAGGGAATTAAATTAGAAAACTTTGTGAAGTACCAGAACAACCCAAGATTTCTGTTCCACTATTTATAAACAAGCAGCTCTGCTAGCTGAGCACCCTCAGCTTCTGAAGATAATTGTTCCCAGAAAATGGTCTGTAGGGTACCCAAATACCACTGATGTGGTCGCTGGTCACTACACAGTGTTTGGTCTTCAAATCTCAGATCAATTTGTGTGCGGCATCCTGCAGCAAACACAGAGAAGTATAAAGTGTGGCTGGCTCATCTGCTGCGCTGTGGTAAAGGAACCACAGAGCATTCTTGCTTTGCTGGATGAACCCAGTGCTAAAAAGCAATAATGCCACATAAAGGAGCCACTAATAAGAAATGACTTGACATATGCTGCTTTGCCTGTCTCTGCATGCATGGCACGAGACTGAGAGGTCTGAGCTGATGAAGATCTTGGTTTCTCTCTTTTTTTTTTTTCTTGTTGTTCATGTCAATGAGACCTGGAATGTGAAGAAATAAAGTGTCAGGATCTTTCCCATCCTGCCCATGCCCACATGCCTCCCACTTCAAGGCATCCAGCTGTGACCCTTGTTTGCGTGTGGTCATGACTGTGGGCCCCCTGGGACATCCAGTGTGAGATTCATCAACACTGAAGCACTAGAGCTGAGTGCCTTCTCAAACCTTTGGCAACAGCCTGAGAACTTCATCTGAATTTGTAATTTAATTTGTGCTCTGGAACACTGGGAGTTGGTTTCTGCTGGGCAGGGCTCCCTTCAGACCAGCGTATCGTCACGCCAGCAGCACTTTCACCAGAGGTCCAGAAAAGCAGCCTTCCCATGCAGCTTGCACCACTGGGTCTGAAGCTAGTCAAAGAAGAGTGGGGCATTAAAGCAAAGTGCCTACAATGGCAAAGCAGAACCTTCATTTGCAGTTGAACACTGGGCAGCAAGCTGAGCTGCATCCTGTTCCTTAAGATAAATATCAGACAGCTAGTTGTGCTGGGCCTCTCTATTTATATTAGCCAAGAATGATGAAAGTTGCCAAGTTTGCTTCTCATCCCTTTTGTATAATTTTGAACTGTATAAATGGCATTGCTTTCTTCTTCTTTTCCAAGCAGCCTGTTGAAATGTGCCCCACCAAACTGAAGGGAGGTGCTACCTAATGATGCACTCTGCATTCAGCAGCAGTTCTGGGAATGATGCTAAATTAAGTTTGGTGAAGAGAAGACAATGTTCATTTGTTGCCTAGATGTTTACCTAGAATTTTATTCCACAGCTTCGAAAGAGAGTATTAATATTGCAGATACTACTCTTTCTAAGGAACTTACCACTATATTTTTTTGTTTTATACAGACTGGCATAGAAAAGTTAGCTCACCCACACAGCTAAAAAAATACTGACAGAAAATATGCACATTTCCATTTTGAAGAGAACAAATTTTCCCCTCAGTTTGTATTTTTTTACTGCTTCACACTCTGTTTAGTCACTGTAGCTCTAAAAGTATACCTCAGCAAGCACTTTCCTAGTCAGCAAAAGTGATCTGTCAAAGCTCATTCCTATATCCAGAAGAAAATAGATGGTGTACACATTTCAGCTCAGCCTATCTTCAAGTATCTCTGGCAGTGAGCCTCTCTTCTGCTGTATATAAATAGTTGTATGTTCAGCAAAAGGCAGCGTTTCATGGCAGCCGTTGCATTTGGCAGAACATTTAATAGTATAGGATGTGGCAACCATAAGGGAATAACCTTTCCTTGAGTGCTGCATAATTCCTTGGTGTCTATCTACATAAATGATGGACACTAGGCAGTAGGAAGCTTCACAAAACTTTTGCCTTTGCTTCACCTACAGATATGTTGTGAGAACCAGCACACCTAGCTCTGGACACCTACCACCTAGGTGCACGCACATGAGCAGATCACCCTAAGCTCCTTTACAGGAGAGGAATAAACATCTCTATTCATCCAACCCATATTAGGCATTCATTTTTGGGTAAGATGAAAGGCTCCTGTTTCTCTCCACTGACTACAAAAGCTGACTTCCACAGTATCTTGTGCACACCAGCTCAGATGAATCCTAGCCATGATGTCTCCTGCAGACGATCCCATGTTTATGGCTGTCCTGCTGACTCAGGCAGTGGCTGCTGCAGGTCCCAGGTCTCAGGGACTCTACCTGCCCAGACAAGCCAAAATCATCATTTGGCTTCTGCTTCACAGACCCACGCATTGGCACCTTGTGAATCAAAGCAGCTCTCCAGAAGGTTCCTGACAGGTCTGATGGCACCGCAGAGGGTGCCCTAAGTTTTAACCTGTGCATGCTGTATTTCTTTTCCACTATAACAACTAGCTCTTGTTACAAAGCATTGATGGCTTCCCTCTGCAAAGAGTTATCCAGGAACAACAGACTGTTATCCTGGGCACGCCGACTAGGTCTACAGTCTCCCCAAGGAGGGGACAACAATCATAGCCAGCCTAGGGCAATCCTGAAGCTCTCAAGGCACTCAATGGTCTACCCTCAATGGGCCACTCATGGGCATCTTTCTTCCTGCCTCCCTCCTCCAGCTCCAATGTCCTAGCATACACTGGCATCACATTTTCCTACCATGTGTCTTAATAAACCTCAAGATCTGATGTCCACACTGAGCCCTGAATTACATCAGCAAGCACTGAGCTATTCCCACCTAGGTCTCCCTCATGTGCTTAACTTCCAGGTGTTGCTGGGGTAGGATCAACCTCCTTGTTTAGTCTCTGATGTGGCAGATATTTGAGTGCTTAACTTAGCAACCAAGTACAGTCTCCCCAGCTCTACCAAAATTACCCATGCTGATCAAACTAAGTAAGTGTCATATGTCTCTAGAATTGTAGTCTAAACCACATAATACCTTGGCTTATCTGGAGATCTTAAATATTCTTTTTCTGCCTCCCTGTCTACATGAACAATTCAGCTCAATCTTTGCTGCTCTCCCAAGTTCTCCCAGTGATCTTGCACACTGCAGTTACAGTAGGTAGCTGCTGCTACATCACCTTTTATTTCCTGGAATATCATCATCATCAGAAAGAGACAGGCAAAAAGATTCCCTCCTCTTCACATTTATTGAAGGAAGGAAACCACACATCACCTTTATACACATGTATCAATACTGGTAGTAAAAGTAAGAACTGAAACAGAGGAGATGCTTTAAGTCACAACTTTCTACTCTGCAAGAACATATGAAACCCAGCAGTTCTGTGAATGTTTATTAGACATGTCTGATTCATTTATTAATCCTCTATGAACACAATTCCTGACTTGGTTGGTACTATTTACTGACCTTCCCTTTTCTTCCAGCCCCTCATGAACACGGTAGGGTTTCTCTTCTATGGAGGACGGGATTGTTAACATGCAAGCCAGAAATCTGGAAGTCAGAGCGCTAAAAGCCAGGATGCTTTTTGCCATAAAATGACACGCTTTGAGGGAAATTCTCCTCAGTTTTACGTTTTTACTTCAAGCGTTAAAAACATTTTTCTGCTTTCTATGTAGCTTTTCATCAATAGAGCCGTCTTGCAAAGCTCTGCACTACAGCCTGTGTGATAAACCACACCACTATACGGTTGTGTGTGTACATACATATGCATGCGTTTATACATATATCCAAACAGCACCAACGGACAGCTGTTAAACAGATGCATGAGCACTTCTGCCTATGCAAATGTAGATTACTCACCTCAAGTGCTGGTTAAAGTAGCACGTAAATGGCTGCGAACCCACTTTCTCTTTCCAATATTTCTGCTTGTACGTGACGTTCTCAGAGTTCTCCTGGTCATCTCTTGCGCAGGGAGGGATGTACGAACACTGCCAACACACGTTGCAAAACAGAGTTACTGCTGTGCTGGAGGGCGCGGGGCAGCGCTTCCTCTGCACGCTCCTCCTTACACCAGCCTGACTGAAACGGGCAAAGACAAATAAGTACGAGCTCTAAAGAAACAAAACGGAAAAGTTAGCTGACCCTCAATTGCTAGTTACTCCCTATAGGTACTGGAAAAGAGTCTTCCAGCATTCAGAAACAAAATGAAGGCTTTATCGTGTTTCGTTCCATTACCAAAACAATCTGCCCTGTAATCCTTTGGGGTTTTTCATGATGGCTGTAAAAATGAACATTTTTGGTTTGATGTGTCCCTTGCCAGCTGCATGGATGGGATTTGAATTACTTCCTATTTTCAGTGGGGCGTGTAATCACCAGCTTTGTTTAACACCATGTTAATAAATAACCCAAGTATTCCAGCAAGCTTTCCCAGATGACGGGATATCTAATATCTGGCTAATATCTGTTGGAAAAAAAAGAAGTATTCTTCCACTGTTACAATGTGAGGAAACAAGCACGGAAAGTTCAAAGCCCCACTTCAGCAGAAAGGTTCAGCACCTGCTTCTGCCATATAGAAGTTAACAAGAGCTGAGCGTGCAGCTGAGCTGTCTGCAGATCTCACCCTCAGACATCTGCTTCAAAGCCCAAAGAGATCAAAGGAAGTTCCTCCCCCAGATTGGTGCAGCTGGGACTAGGCTCTCAGAGACTCCACTCTGGGTCACACACAACACACATACCTTGTTTTCAAGTTTCATCTTTGACACAACACCCTTCCCTCCTAGGCAAAGGGAGTTACACAAGAAAAAACAAGTTGTCCACAGAATCCCCTGGTGGCAACGCCAAGATCTCACTGTTCAAGCGTAATCCTTCTTACTTCAACCAGTCATCCATACAGGAGATCGTTACAAGACATATTGAACCAAAGTTCAGCTGAGTAACACAGTTTTACTGATCCTTGGATGACATAAAGGCTTTTTGCCCTGGAGGACACACGGACAGCAAGGCTCCAGGTGCACACACAGTTTTTAAATTCTTTTAAAATCAGGAGCTGCAGGCATGAAAAAGTGACTGTGAAGGCAACTAAAAATCCTCCTACTTAGGTAGGATGAGGAAGCAAGAAATGCAGGGTGTGGAAAACTCGTAAAGGAATGCCCCCATATGATTCTGGCATGAGTTTCTTCACAGCATCCTGGAGGCAGTAACAAGGAGAGATATACTCTCCAACTCGAAAAGAAAGATCACCGTGACTCACTGTGCCTAGCAAGTGTGCTCTCTTCCCCTCCATCTGGTGAGGTTTCGTAGGGGCCTACCATGCCCCCAGCTGCACAGTAGTCCCAAGCTGTACAGATCTGCAAGTCCATCTCCACTGCACAACAGGTTGAATCTTTCCCATTCCAGGGGGATGGGAGAAATCTCAGCATTTTATTGGCCAGATCATGCAAAACCTGACCACGTCTGCCAGCACTTATAATTGCTGCCAGTAGCTTCCATGCTTCAGACTGGAAGAATCTGCAAGGTCTTGCTTGTTGTTTCCAAACTGAAACTTGCCTTTTTCACATGCAAAGGTTCCCATTTTCACATAGGCCCCCATTTTCATATGGGCCCACATCTGGTGCTGCTGTAGTGCAGAGCTCCCTTTAGGTCCCTGTTCAGATGACCCTAAACAAAGATTGTCCCACTGCTGATGACGAAGGGCAGAAAAGAGCACCCGCACTGCTCCACTTCAGGCACCAGAACGCAGGATTTATCATGTGCAGTTACTTCCATCTTACATAATATTTCTTGGCTGGCAAAGTTTTCGGTTTCGTTGCATACTTTGGAAGCACCAACCACGCTCCTCTTCCCTACGCACTTCCAGTGCACAAACACATCTGTGCAGCAGCTGGACAGAGTTAGCAGATTTGACCCCCAAGAGCAATGCTGGCTCTGCTCTGTCCTTCTGATAGCCACCAAAGTGCTGCACCATCACAGCTGGTCCCCTCCTGGTGCTCACTGCTTGGCCCAGCATCCAGCATTCCCAACCTTCTCCACTCTGGTGTTTTTCTTCACAAAGGGTTTCAGATCCTGCTGTGGAGATGGTACCATATCCCACAAGCTGTACACTCACTGCCTACATCTAACTGTAAACTACACCCTGTCCTTCCCCAAGGCCCCAACTTCTAGGTACACTCTTTCAATACAGGGATACAAGAGAACAGAATTAGACGGGCTTTACTCAGAGTCCCCCGAACCAGCCACTATTTCACCTGCACACAAAATGCAGAACTAGACCAAACAGCTACATACCAATGCACATCCTTCTGCCTAAATTTCCTCAGCGATCTTGAAAACTTCTTTTCCTGTGGTACCAGCTCTAGCATGCAGCTTTCCTCTCTCCTCTGAATGTTTCTTCCTTGTGTATGAGCCTATTCCTGTCCTCTGCTATGAAAGTGTGACCACCCCACACTCCACCTCCCCCAAATATTACATGAATCCTTCACAAAGCTCACAACCTAGCGAACCACTATGTATCCCCATCCTGAGCTTCAGGCTTAGAAACAACTGCAGAGATCCCTTTTCCCAAGAGATGTCCATCTGAACAGATTAGCAGCAAGTTCTCCAAGAAAAATCTCCAAGAAAAGGTGCATCACAGAGGACTTCACAATTTTTGACATCAGGCCCCACATTTTTAGCTCAATATGAAGCGATTAAAAATGGAGTTTTACAAGGCAGGCATTTTGTTTGGTTTGGAAGATGTAAAGGGGCCCACAGGCAGCTTCCCTGATCAACACGTCTGTCTTTCCCCATTCCAAGGCAATACAGTTTATAGGAGTATTGCCAGTACCTACAGGAGGGACACCCAGAAGTTGGGGACAACAGTGAATATGTTGTCCGTAACTCAAACTTCACACTACTCTTTGCACAACTAATCCCACCAACAGCTGTCAGAAAACATGCTGGATTCATTTCCATCTTTTCTTCTTCACGTTGCAAACACAAAAGAGACACCCAGACACTTGACATTAATTGATGTGCCCTCATTACTTGAGCCTGTCAAGAAGTAACACAGCCTTGAAGAGAGGAGTGGTCCCTGCCCACAGCAAAATCATCACCAGCATCTGAATTTCAAGGATTACCCTGAAACATCTCTGCAGTGTGATGAAGGCTTTGAGCCACAATGAACACCCAAGGTCCAACTCCAACATGGACTTAGCAACAGCTGCACAAACACCAGAGCTCGTTTGCCTCCCCAGGATGCCAGTACATTTCCCACCAACCTGATGCTCATTTTTGGCCCCTTCTGATCCACGTAGGTGGTGGATCTCTCTTTTCTCAGCCTCCCAAGCACACTTCTTGGGGACTTGTCTTGATGATCTGTACTGCCCTCCAAAGCACAGTCGGCAGGCAGATGAAAGGGAATCATAACCTGGCAACTTCCACTGCTATGAGTTGGTGGGTGAACCTGAAATGACCTCCTGCTTTGGCAACAGCCAGTTTCTGAAAGGTTCATTCCGCAGTCCTCCCCCACAAGGTACGCGGTATGAAATCCTACCATCAAAACATTAACAAATGCCAAGTGTTTGAAAGCAAGCTAGGGTGCCTTGTGCTCAACTGCAGCTCACGCAGCAACATCCATTTTCAGTGGAAGTGTCCCACTCTATATTTCTTAGATGTTTTTCTCTCAGACAAGCTACAATGAAGTTGGAGAATATGACTTAAGATTAGACATTCAGAATAAATCTAATGGAGCAGAGGCCTTTTCAGCAGGTCTATTGATACCCAGTGTCATAATCACACCTCCTACTCTATGTCACAGCAACGATAAAATTCAAACACAGTCTCAATTACATAGCTCAAAATCAGTATCAGGCTAACAATATTCCTCCTCCAATCAAAGCAAGTGTTTGAATAGATGGCTTAGGATTCAATTCAGTAAAAACGTCAGTGAGCAGATAACGTACCTTTACACCAATGGTTTATAAGGTTTCTGTTGGCTGATGGATGCTTCCACTACAGTGTCTCTGCAGATTCCTGGGAAGATTCCCAGGCCTTATGAACACTTCATCAGAGCACATATTTTTCCATGATATAAAGAGGAGACAGAGGCACGAACTCTTTATCATGCTTTAGTTTCAGGTTGCTTTTCATGCTTTTCAAAGACTAATTCTTTCCTAATGCAATCACATTTTTATAAAAAAGAAGCCAGACTTCATGGGCTCTGAGGGAAGCTATCTCAAGCCTGGAAGACACTGTCTGCAAGATGAGATCAGCAGGGTCTCAACTGCAAACGGATGTAAAGTCCCAAAGTAGAAGCAAGTCAGGTCATCAGAAAACAAACCAATGGCACCAAGAAGCGAGTCTCAGCCTTAGTCTCCAAGCAGCTTGCCAAGAACATCCTCCTGGCTGCTGGTGAACTACAGGACACAGCACATCCCAT
Organism: Merops nubicus; assembly: GCF_000691845.1. Classification (NCBI taxonomy): domain Eukaryota; kingdom Metazoa; phylum Chordata; class Aves; order Coraciiformes; family Meropidae; genus Merops; species Merops nubicus. The sequence continues at coordinate 4,865 of NW_008582377.1, read as the reverse complement.
TTTCTTGATGTGGCAGAGAGCTCCCAAAAACTTAGGCCATTCAGGTTGGGAAGTTTATGATGAAATGAAGGTGCAGAAAGGACACTCTAGAGAAGTATCATTGTGAAAGTACAATGCACCATTAAACCCAACAATTTCCAAGTGTTTGTGTGGTACGTTTTTGGTAGGGGGGGTGTTACAGGAGTACCTTCTGTGAGAAGCTGCTAGAAGCTTCCCCTGTGTCTGAGGGAGCCAATGCTGGCTGGCTCCAAGACACACCTGCCGCTGGCCAAGTCTGAGACAACCAGCAATGGTAGTAGCATTTCTGGGATAACATTTAAGACGGGAAAAAAGCTGCTGTAATACAGCAATTGGAAGCCAGAAGTGAGACTATGTGAGAGAAACAACTCTGCAGACACCAAGGTCAGTGAAAAAGGAGGGGGAGGAGGTGCTCCAGTTGAGGCGGGCTGTCCTCCTGCAACCTATGGAGGTTAATGGAGCAGATAGCTGCCTGCAGCCCATGAAGGACCCCATGTCAGGACAGGTGGATGTGCCAAAGGAGTCTGTGATCCTGTGGGAAATCCATGCTGGAGCAGGCTCCTGGCAGGATCTGTGGAGACAGGAGCCCACACTTGAGCAGGTTTGCTGGCAGGACTTGTGACCCCATGAAGGACCCACGTTGCAGCAATCTGTTCCAGAAAGACTGCACCCATGGAAGGGACCCACACTGAAGCAGTTTGTGAAGAACTGCAGCCCATGAGGAGGACGCACATTGGAGAAGTTCCTGGAGGACTGTCTCCTGTGGAAGGGACTCCATGCTGAAGTAGCAGAAGAGTGTGAGGGGTCCTCCCCATGAGGTGGAAAGAGCAGCAGATATAACGTGTGATGAACTGACCACACATCCCATTCCCTGTCGCCCTGTGCCACTGGAGGGGAGGAGGCAGAGAAACTGAGACTGAACTAGTGCCTGGGAAGAAGGGAGGGGTGGGGGGAAAGTGTTTTAAGATTTAATTTTTATTTCTCATGACCCTATTTTAATTTGATTGGTAATAAATGAAGTCAGGTCTGGTTTGCTTGTGACAATAACTGGTGAGTGATCTCTCCTTGTCCTTATTTTACCTCACGAGGCTTTTGTTACATTTTCTCTCCCCTGTCCAGCTGAGGAGGGGGACTGACTGGGTGGGCACCTGGTGGCCAGCCCAGGTCAACCCACCAGCAAAACCAATGTATGACCTTCTCCTAAATTTGTGTGTGAGCATCTCTGCACATTACTGGGTTATCTTCATGGCCTGGATGGAAAGAAGGAAGCGCTGCCACAACCATCCTGCTGCAGCAGGAGATGCGCAGAGGGACTCGCTCCATTAGCCCAAAGAACTGCCCCCATCCCAGCTGCCTCTCCTGAGGGAGCTGGAGCTGAGCATCACATCTGGTTTTCACCTGCATCTGTCAGCAAAGGAAAACCCAAAGCCACAACCCCTCACAGAGGCTCCAGGCAGTGTGGGGCACCCGAGGTGTGACAGGCGGGCAGTTGGGGTTCATCTGTGGCACCTCAGGCTGCTTGCAGAGGAGTCGCTAGACAGCATCTGCAGAGTTTGCCCATGGGGGGTATCAGCCCAAACACAGATCTGATCTTTCACCAGATGCACCAGACTTTTCCAAAGTTATTGTAGGGCTGGATGTATTTTGGCATTGTATCTTTTCTGTTGTGGGTCACATTTAAAAGAACAAAACCCAAATCCAATTCTTTTACAAGCTCACAGAAGAGATAACTGTACTAACACCTGGTCAGGCAGAGCGGTTGCAGAAAGAAGCACGACAGGAGCATATGAGGATGCAGAGCGCAGACAAGGAGCAGCAGCTGCCTGCTCCACACCCTGCATGGGCACAGGAACACACAGAACTGGGTCCTGCTGCACAGCTGCTGACATCAGGATCACCAGTCACTCTCCTAAAAGTTTCTTCAACGATAGAGTGAGTAAGTTCTTCTGGCCCTACGCTGAACCTTAAGCATAGAAAGGGAAAAGTCTAAAAAGCCAGAAAGCAGAGTGGTTTGTCTGCTGACACGCTCCCCTGTCATTTCACCCAACCAAACCACAGCCTGGTCCCACACTGGCTGTATGCGTCGCCCACTCTCTCGATGGCCAGAACAATAGTGACAAATTGACTTTGGAATTTATCCCCCTTAAGCTTTACCTCAGAGATTATTATTACTATGAAGGCAGCTGAAGAAAGGTCACTGTCCCTCCACTGAGATTTCTTCCTCTGAGACAACAATTAAATAAAAAAAAAAGAATGAAAAAAAAACCCAGATCCACAAATCACTCGGACTGATCATGAATGTAATCGTGCCTGGTGCTTTATATATACATTTCTGGATTAACTCTGACCCAGCTATATAATCTTTTAAGAGCTAAAATGAATCCTAGGCTGTACAATGATGTGATTATCTTCGGAAGCAAGAGAGAAAAAAAAAATTCTTTTTTTCTGCAGATAGACCTTGCTAGAAGAGCCAGATTCATAGCTGCTGACATGTTTATACACCAGACGACTCTACTACAGAAAGTAGAATATTTTTAGTCCGATACACTGGGGATTTTTGGAGTGGAGTGAAGCTGCCAACTGATTCAGTTTTGTTGCGTGCTGTAAGGAGCCTGAACTGTGCTTTTTCCACACTATTGATTTACCAGGAAAAATTGCTACCCCACACAGGGAAGCAGCTAAGCAGAATGTAAAATTTAACAACTGTTCAAAACAAAAATGGCCCTGTTTTTTTTTCCGCGCTGGTTATTTGGAATTGGTCAGTGTGTTGTATTTCTAATGGCATGAACACAAGTGAGAGTGCTGCAAGAAGATGATGGAAACAGGAAGGGTTAAATGTCTCCTTCAGTGTTTTTTCAAAAATACTTACTGGATCCTAAACATTAAGTCCAGCAGATTCCTGCTCTATTGGTATGACTAATCTATTTCAGCACAAAGTCCTGAAAGCTTTAAAAGAAGGTGAGGTTTTAGGACAAAAATTAAAAGAAGAAAACAACTGCATAGCTACACAGGCATTAAACTTGGGGAAACAAAGGAAAAACCAAAGGGACAGCTATACATACATCATTCCTTTAAAAGCATATGTTTTCATAATGAGACAAACAATTTTTCTTCTTATTTTGTACTGGTTTTAAGTAAGCTTCTTAAGGTAAGAAAAATACTTAGACCAGACTTTTTTTCTATGTTGTTTTCCACTTAAATTCATTTACTACCAGAGAATGCAGTTATATCAGAAAATACATCCTTTCTGCTTGGGCTTGTCTGGCAAATCAGACTCAGTTCTCAGCCATCAATATCCCAGGGTAAACAGGCCACACTTGGACATGTAGGATGCAAGCTAGAGAAAATGGATTATATTTGCAAGAGTATGCAAGTACAACGTGCTGCCAGCACACGGCCCTGTGTTTCCATGCTGTTAAAGAAAAATAGGCTCCCAAGTGACACTTCTGGGCATTGCTTCTGAGGCTCTGGGTGCCTCCCTGCGGAAATTGCAATCCAGCCCCAAGGCAGCTGCAACCCTCCTCTTCCCAGTGGACTTCCAGAAAGGCAGGAGAAGATGGGATCAAGAAGGAAAACCAAAAGAAACCACTCCAACTACTCAGAGAAACATTGTGCTTGCAGCCCAGTCTGAAAGCCTCTGATGAAACTGAGGATGCTGCAAGAGCAGCTTTGCGCAGGGCACTAGTGGCACAGCTCACCACACACCTCCCACCTCCTGTCCCGACTGCAGACGGCCACAATGGGGCCATTAGACCGTGCTCAGGGACAACCACATTGCACCCTCTGCAGCAGCACGGCCTCTCCACTCTGTCAAAAGCGCATTTCACCAACGACCCCCAGCCTGCCTGAAGATGGAGAGAGGTTTAGGGCAGCTGGGTGCTCACGGTGCCCCTCTCCATAACCACAGCCCTTGCAACAGGGAGCCTGGCAGCAGCACCCACAGGGAAAGGTGAAGTTTGCAAAAGTCCCTGACAAGCCAATGTTTTATCTGCTCTGCTATCAGACACCATCCAAGCACTGCAGCTTCATTGCTCATTGTTTCTGAGTGCTGCCAACAATTTAATCCAAATCCTGCCAGACTTACCATCTTGCTCCTTGCTGTGCTGATTTTTGCCCCAACCACCTTTCCAAGCCCACAAGCTGCCAAGGGGAAAAAAAGCAACCCCTAGACCCCAAACTTGCAACTTAACCCACCTTACAAGAGACAGATCCACACAGGTGTAACTATGACTGCGGAGATGTGAGGCTGCACATCCCAAACTGGACAGACAAGTCTGCCCTGCAGCCCCAGTTTGCAGACCCCTGCATGATACTTAGCGTGACCCTTGGCATTGTGCTACATCCACATCTCACTCAAAGAGCAGAAATGCACTTCTCCAAAACATCCCTTATTTCAAGTTCTTTCAGGGGTATGTGGGGGGATTCTGCCACGTTGTTTATTTCCTGGAATCCACCTAAGAAAATCTCCTTCACGCAGGCAGCATGTTGGCGTGGTGGTCTTTACTCAGCATGCAGAGAAAAAGGACAAAGCGAAACAACTGCCTTTAAAGGAAGAAAAACCCCACACGACACGCATTGCCTGCAGCCCATCCTAGTGAGCTCGAAGATGCAACTTTTAAGATGCTTCCATTCAGTCCGTTCTCATGTGAGTGATGGAGAAGTTTAAGAATCAAAACAGCACCGAGGAAACTTGGGGTTCTGCACAGACCTCTCTCCCCCTCACCCCACCAGCGGCCACAATTTCTCCCTGTGCTTCGGGGAGCTGCTCACCCTCTGGGACAGGCAGCGCGACAGCTCCGGCCACCGCTGGAGCACGGGGACCCCCCGCCGGCACCTGGAGGTTCTCC
>NW_008582376.1:0-9466 GCF_000691845.1 Merops nubicus | reverse complement strand
TCCCCCCCTCCCCGGGGAAGGGGCCGGGGCGGCTGCCAGGGCTCCCAGCACCAGGGAGCGGTGGGGAGAGGCTGAGGACGGGACAGGAGCCTCGGCCCCGGTGACAACCGGCACAGGATTTCCTCCAGACAGCACCGAGATAGAAAGGGCAGAAATAACCGAATTAAGGCTGGAAAGACCTCTAAGATGAAGTCCAACCACCAACCCAGCACCACCATGACCACTAAGCCATGTCCTAAAGTGGCATGGCTGCATGTTTTTTGAACCCCTGCAGGGATGGGGACTCCAGCAGCTCCCTGTCAGCCTGGGCCAATGCTGAACCACTCTGCCAGGAAAGAAATTCTGCCCAATATCTCATTGAAACCTCTCCTGGCACAACTTCAGCCCATTTCCTCTCATCCTATCGCTGGTTCCTTGAGAGAAGAGACCAACCCCCACCTCACTCCAGCCTCCTGTCAGAGCTGTAGAGAGCCAGAAGGTCTCCCCTGAGCCTCCTCCAGACTAAACCCCCCCAGGTCCCTCAGCCACTCCTCATCAGACACGATCCCCAGACCCCTCAGCAGCTCCACTGCCCTTCTCAGAATCCACTGCTCGTGGTCAGGTTGGGCTGCAGGGTTGGTTCATCCCCAGGGGAAGGAGCCCACTGGAGCCTGAGTTGTTTATTCTGTGTATTGCACATTTAACATGGACACTGCAGAGATGACACGTTTGGATTTGGAGTATCAGATGGACAGAAAAAGGGCCAGAACTCACCTGCTGAGAGCCTCGAGCACACCAGCCCTGCTCACACGTGCCTCAGCTCGCTGGCGTCACACAAACCCACTCAGGGATTCCTGCAAGGCAAAAACCCCACTCTGAAACCATTTTCCTTCAGAGCGAGAGCTGCAGAGCCACCAAACTCCCTACGGCACGTTGGGGAGGGTTCAGGTCATCGAGAAGGTTCCACTCAAGAGCGAGGACGCTGCGGGGCAGGCCTGGTTTGGGGGGGGCTGTGGATTTCAGTGGGGTGCTGCCGTGGTGGGGGGAGCCCAGGCCCTCACTATTCCCCACAAGGAGGGACCTGCCAGTCGGGGTGTGTACATCAGAGACAAGGGAATAATCCACTGAAGAGATGAGAGAAGGGAGCACAAGCTGGGCTGCAAACCCACCGTCCAGCTGGTGGGTGTTCCACAGCCCAGAGCCTCCCAGTTATAGGAATGAAAGAAAAGCAAAGTAAAGAGTAGCAGCTGAGTAACTTTGAGAAGAATCAATGGGAAGTGGCTCTTTATGGACTGCAGAGCCCAGTGTATTGGGGGCCACAGGGCTACACCCCACCAGGACAGCACGAGAGCAACCACCACCAGCTCATCCCGTGTTAGGACACTGGGGGAGAGCCTCCAGTTAGGGCATGGAACCAAGAGCCTCTTCCCCCTTCTCATCCACTTCACCCCCAGATGTAATCACTTAGCGCCTTCCATCTTCAAAGCACTTTGCAAACATTAACCCATGAATCCCCCTGCCCCCTGTCAGGCAGTGCAGCCTTACCCCTGTTTTACAGACCTCTCTATCTCCAGATCTGCTCATTCATTCTTAGTGTGCTCCTGGCTTTAAGCAGAGCTGTCGAAGCAAGGAGGAAATCGCAGCACTGAGCCTCCTTCTCACACCTGCTGAGGACCTGGATGTGTTACAGGAGCTGAGGACTCTGGAACCAGGCCCTGATGGGATGTAAATGATCACCACTGCTCAGATCCCACCGTTTTTCTGAAGCAGGTTCCATCCTGCTCCCACAAGAGGAGTGGAATGAAGTGGTGACCGCTTGGATGTTGGTGAGGACACTTTGAGTTTTGGCAGAGTCCTCACAGCACTCACAGCATCACTGGCTGTCAGAGCAGATGAGGCAGTGAGACAGAGCTGGTAACTAATTCCTGCTCAGTACCAACAATTCTCTGCCTCCTACAGGAGCAACACAGGAGTGAGACAATCCAGGGAGCAGAACAGGCTCTGATCAGATCACCTTAACACTCGCCTGGAAGGCAAACAAACATTTCTGTGTTGGCACCACGCTGAGTTCTTTCCTGTTAGTCACCATCCACCGTCCCCTCACGGAGACCTGCTCTCTGGCTCACTGCTCTTCTCCCAACAGCCTCCTCCTGACGCTCGGTTTGGGAATCCCAGCAGCAACAGCTGAAGTCTGGGATGGCACAGGGCGGTAGGAATCGATGCACAGGCTGCAATGAGATGGTGTGTTGTGAGAAGGAACCAAGGGCACAGCAGGAAGCTCCTTTTTTATAGCAGTCATTTGTCCAGCTTGGTGGAACTGGACTACAGAGGGATTTATTTTTTGCTATAGGTCAGATTCTCTGCTGTGAGTTGGTGCCAATACCAACTGGGATTTCCTCCCACCCAGCTTTCCCCTGCTCTACTGACTTTTGCTTGTTTTGGGTGCACCTTCTGAATCCATCGTTCATTTCCCAGCAGAAGACAGCGAGCTGGTGGCACGCTGGGTCTCAGGGGCATCCTACCTGCCCCTCCAGAGCAGTAAGCACCCCAGCAGCTGGGATGGGACAGGATGGGACCGTGGCACATCCACCTACACCAGCAAGCCGAGGCTGCTGCAGCCATCAGAGCCCACGGGACGTCTCCAGCACCCGCCGATTTCGCAAGAGGAAACTCCACCCCGAGGTAGCTCCGAGGGCACAACATCAGGAATTTGTCCTTTCCAGGCCAGAAGTTCAGTGCTGTAACTGCCAGGCAGCCTGACGCAGGCCCCAGAGCAGCACCTATTGTAGTCAGGAGCCCGGGGCAGCGACGCTGGCACAGGGATGAATTACTGCTGGGTGTGAGCTGGGGCCGCTCGCCCAGCGGTCCCGAGGCTTTGGCTGCTCCCTAGTGAAGTGGGAAAGGCTGCTCCCACCCTGACTGTGCTGAGGCAAGGATCCTGTTTCCCTTTTCCCAGTGTTTTTTTTTACCTCAGTTCCACCCACGCCGGATGGTCGATAGCTTCAGTCACACTGAATGCAGACCCCACCAGCGTGATGCAAGAGCTGCAGGTTTCTCTCTGCTTCTGATGGAATCCCTGCACAGCAAAAGCTTCTGCTGTGGGTCAGACCAGATGCTGGCCTGTCTGAGGGTCAGCTGTGGGCACAGAGACCCCAAAAACCACTCCACGCTGCCCTGTGCCTGCAAGCCCCCAGCTGAAGTCAGAGCTGCTGCCAGCACACCTCAGCCACCTTTTGGCCCCGGTGTTTTATCCAAAGGTGCTACCTCGGGTCTGGTTACTACACCCTTGCTCCCGTCACCACTATCAGCAAGGAATGAATGTGTTTAAATAAATACTGAGCTGGCAGCACTGCCTCTGGCTCAGCTCTGGTGTGCTGTCCTCCCAGGCAGCCAGGGTGTCTCCAGCAGCCGTGGCGGAGCCTTTGGGATTACAGCTCTCCCAGCACGGAGCTCTGCAGACGCTGCCCGGGCCTCCTTGGTGGCTTGGTGAGCATGTCAGAAAAGGCTGGTCTCAGCAGGCCGGTTGGAAACATCTGGCTTTAATTCTTCTTGAAAGCCATGACAGTCGTTTGGACGCCAAACCGCTTTCCTTTCATCTCTCTGGAGGACGAAGCCTGTGGCAGAGCAGCTGACTCTCTGCCTGCCGTGCCCCGGCCTCGTCCCGCGGGAAGGGAGGTCGTGGCAGAGCCAGGGCCGTGCCCCCGGCAGGGCAGAGACCTCGGGAGGGGGCGGCACCTCCCAACCGACACTTCCCCCCTCCCCTCCCTCCCTGGAGTTCTCCTCAAGTCGTTTCGGGGCATGCATTTCCCTGTCAACAAGCCTCAAAGGGGCTCAGAGTCCAGCTCAGACCTGATTTTCTCCCTTAATTCACTGAGAACACAAGAGCTGGAGGAACAGACAGACGTGGCACGCTGTCCCAGGCAGGGAAGAGAGTGTCTGTGCTGGGAGGGGAGCAGGCTCTGCTCAGAAACCCCTCTGCTGAGGACGCTGAGGGCCCTGTGGTTGGGCTGGCACGGGGGAGAAGGAGCCTGGCAGAAGCAGGAACACAAGCAGAGACAGAGGAGTTTTCTCAACAACTCTTGCCTGGTAATTCTGGTATCAATAAACGAGGACCCTAGCGAGGAGACGACGCTTTGAACTGTAAATGTGTTATTGTGCAGCAAAAGAGGCCTAAAGCAAGAGCACTGGATGCTGGAAGGATCAGCTGTGCCCTCACATGATCCCACGACGCCTGGAACCGCAGCGAGGCGTTGCCCAAAGCCAGCAGGGCTCCCAGCTCTGCTTCCAGCTCTGAGCTCAGCAGAGATCCTGCAGTGGTGTTTTCACCAGCTCCCACTGGTGCTGCAGGAAGGGGTTTGCTTGCCAGGCAGCCCTCAGCCCCACCAGCCTGGGAGAGGTGCCTCGGGCAGCCTCGGGGCTGATTCCAAGGCAATAATATCCAATAAACCAGCTCCTCTCCACCCCCTGCCCTCCTTCCCTGCTACTGGCCTGCCCTCTTCAAACTGCCACTCCTAAAGAGATTTACCTTTTAATTTAAAGGGCTCATAACAAAGTAAGCCAGGCAGGGAATGGCAGGACCATGAGCTGCCCCAGGAACTCACAGCTCCTTGCCCAGCACTGCCTGGAAGGAGTGTGGCTCTGCTGGCTGGCCTGAGCCCACGTGAGCTGCTCCCAGCTGAGGGGAATTCTTCTGCAGCTCAGGTGGGGCTGTTGGTGCCCGTGAGCTTCTCTTCTGGTTGCACCAAGATTATTTGCAGGCCAACCAGGGACCATGCTGGGGTATTAAAGTTACCAGGAGCTGATCTCCAGCAGCGTGGTGCCAGAGCTGAAGTATCCTGTGGGGTAAGAGAGCTGAAGCATCCCCCTGCCTTCTCCTCAGTGTTTCACCAGGGCTAAGACTTCCTGGCAGAGAGGAGGAGTGAGTGAATCATGCAGGAGAGCTGGAGCAGGAAATGCAGCTGCCAGGCTGACTCAGCATGGGTTCCCTCTTGAACCTTGAACAGATGAGAGCTGAGAAGGATGTTAATGTTTAACTCCACCAGAACTCCCCTATTCAGCAAAAAAAAAGCATCTGAGGCATCAGCCTCTGCCAGGAGCCATTTTGCTTTTCTAGGAGCTGTGCTGGTGACAGCACCTCAGCACTTGGGTCTCCAGCCATGCCCTTCAAGAGGCAACTGAGTCCAAAGGACCTCACAATGTCTGATAAGCTCCAGGAAAGGGATGGATAAAGGTGATGGCATCAACCAGTTCATCTCCAGGCTGGAGGAGGCTCTGGGCAGCCTGATCTAGTGGGAGGTGTCCCTGCTCATGGCAGAGGGGTTGGAACTGGGGGATCCTTGGGGTCCCTTCCAACCCTGACAGATTCTGATCTGTTTTAGCAGAGGACTTTAGAGCCCTAATGGCTCAAGGGTTGGACTTGATGATCTTGAAGGTCCCTTCCAACCTAAAGGATTCTATGATTCTATGATCTCCCTGGCCCTGTGCTGGCTGGACACACCAGCTCAGGCAGGCAGACTGACACCAGCAATGGGGAAAGCTCAGCAGTCCTTGGGGAGATCCTCTTAGCCATGATCTCTCTCCTCTCTTTCTCCACCTCACCTTTCTCTTCCCAAGGGCATTTAAAACTTCACACAACTATCTCAGTAAAAGCTCAGCAGTCCTTGGGGAGATCCTGTTAGCCACGATCTCTCTCCTCTCTTTCTCCATCTCACGTTTCTCTTCCCAAGGGCATTTAAATCTTCACACGACTATCTCAGTCAGAAAGAGCATGTCATGCCTAAAAGGCAGGGCTGGGACTCCAGGCTTTAATCCCAGCTCAGGTGCTGGTGACTCAATAGCCATTGCAGAATCCTTTTCCTCCCTGCGCCCATTGTAAAGTGGGGATGGTGCTTCCTGAACTTCCAATAATGCAAGAGTCACCTAATGGGTCATAATTAGGAACATCCAAACCCAAATCACTGGATGAGTGGCTAGGAAATACTCACCCTTGAGAGGACTGCTTCGTGGAGGGTCTCAGATGGGGACTTGCTCCAAAGGCCAGAGCTCCAACCCTTGATGCCAACGACGAGCAGCCAGGAGAGGCTTCCACAAGAGCTGTTGAGCAGTTCTGGCTTCACCCCACTGAGAACACACATCCACCCCTTCCACTGGTGGCCTGTGAACTGTGGACAGAAGGGAAGAAATCCCCAACTGTGTGATCTGGTAGATCCAGTATCTGTCTCAGTCCTCAAGAGGCCCAAGCAAGAAGGAAGCCTGTAACTGCAGAAAAAGAAGCAGTTCTGACTGTCCAGGAATGAAAGAGCTCACAGGAAGCAACCCAGTGGCTCAGGTTACCTGCAGATGAAAAGGGGCTTGCAGCACACTGTGGGAGAGAGCAGGACGTCCCGGGGTACTGGTGCTGCTGGGCAGTGGGGGGGCTGCACTGGGGGGAGGTGGGGATGCTTTCCTCATGAGCTAAGAGCAGCTTGGGCCTGAGAAGCCTCCGAGGTGTGGTGCTGAAATGAGGAGAGTGTCTGGGCGGGGCCTGGGCTGTACAACACAGCAACGAGCTGGGAAAGAGGCAAACAACAAAGTGTCAGAGCCTCCCCCTGCTGCAGACTCACCCTGGATATCCACCCCGATGGGAAAGGGCTGCAGAAGGACACGGAGGAGCGATCCCAGAGTCTGGAAGGGGCTCCAGGACCTGACAGGGACACGTGTGCCCCAACTCTGGTGTAAGACACACGCGGCTGCAGCGACTTTCTGGAGGGCTTAAAGCTCCTGCTGTCCAGCCCCAAGGTCACCACATCTCAGAGAGATGCACAGAGCCTCCTCAGTGAAGCCACACCACGGCACCTCAACACGGGTTGTGCTTTTCTGCTGCCTTGGCTTTGCTAGAAAACAACAAGGGAATGTAAAGACCAACAGGAGTTTGTTTGGAAATGGAAATAAAATTCCAGTTTAATCACTGATTAAACAAACCAGAGGTGCTGTTGGGAGGGGTCAGGTGGAGTTCACTGGTTGGGTGGAGAGCTCAGAACCCAAAAAGCCTCCCCAGGGGTGCATTGTCCACAGGATCGGGTGTCTCTCCAGCCCCTGCCTTGCCCCGCTGGGCAGAGCTGGGCCTCTGCTGCAGGAGCTGGGTGGAATAATTCCACCCGAGGATATTTTCCTGGGAGGGGTCGTTTGCATCTTTATACCTTCAATTCCCAAGCACCTCTTTCCAAACCCCCAGAAATCCCACTTTAAATCAGTGCTGAGCTCGGAGCCCTCCGCTGCCAGGCGGGCAGGAGGTTGTGTCACTGGCCTTGGCAAGTCCCTGCCAGCCCTGGGCCAGGGGCCACGGCAGCCACAGGAGCCACCTGAACCGAGGGGGGTCTCCAGACAGACCCCGAGGTGAGGCCAAAGGGAGGCTGGGACACTTCACCAGATGAAAAGCACCTTACTGATGTTTACAAGGCAGCAGAACGGGTGCCTGCAGACTTGGCACACGTGGGATCCTGCCCCAGGAGAACAAGGAGGCAACGCTCTGAGACAAGATGAGTTCAAACCAGAAGATGGCATTTTTTGACACAAGCCTGGTGTCACAGAATCCACAGGAGGCTGTGGAGACAGGATCACCAAGTGTAAAAGGGATGACAAAGAGGCACGAGCAGCAGGTCCAGGAATGGCTGCTAAAGGGGCAAGGGCACATCCTTCAAAATCTCTCAGGATGCTGGAGAGGGAAACAGCAGCAAGTGCCCTGGCTCAATTGGGATGCTTGCCCAAAACAGCATCTCCCGTGGCCACCACTGGAGCCAGGCTGCTGGGCTAGGGGTGATACTGACCCAGGAGGATATTTTTAACATTCCAGATTAGATCCTGAAAATGTTACACACAATTAAGGCAACGCAGTGTCTTCCAAGAGCTCCTCTCTGCCCCTCGGCCCACCCTGGCTGCTGTGTGTGATGCCTCCCGTTACAGCGTGGCCTCATTTAGGTCCTAATCCCACAGGCAGATCCCTTGGCCACATGGAGCTCTCCTGAAACCAGCACAGCCACACGCTGCTGGGGAGAGGGGGCTGCACACGTGGCACAAGCACAGGGCTTGAGGCTTTAAACCAGCTCGGATGCACAGTTTGACTTTTTTTTTCTATGTTATTATCGATCACTGATTTTGATGAGCAACCTGTGAGCTGCTGTGATGTCTCTAAGCAGAGAGAGGCATCATTTTATCCTTTATCCTTGAAACACAGATAATTAATGCCATACTGCAGCACACCCTGTATTCCCAACACTTCCAGAGAACTATTCCATAGCATGTAACTCCCAAACTGCTCACTTCTCTAAGTGCCTGTTCATTGAGGACGACGATTGCTCATGGTGAAAATCTCTAAGTCAAGTGAAATAATATTTTCTGTTAATCCTTAGTCAAAACAAATCACCACAGCATTTGTACCAGCGAGGCTGATGGTTGGCAACGTGGGTCTGGGGTGCTGGAAGTGCCTGAACATTGACATCTGCTGTCCTCTGACACGCCCCAGGGTGTTGCCACCTCCAGAAAAAGGGGGGCAGCCAGTCCAGGGGGGTGCAGGCCTGCAGCAGTACCAGCCAGCAGTACCAACCATCTCTGCCCACGGCTCAGGGCGCTGGGGGTGGCTGAACCAAGCTGGAAGCATCCTGCTCCCATAACCTAGATAAACACGCAGCCTCCCGTCCCTCACACGTTTAACAACAGCCCAGGGAGGTTCTTCTGACACGTTCTAATGACAGTGTCACGTCTGCTCCACCTGGACGTGCCTCCAGCCCTGGAGGACACCGACCGTGGCCCTTTGTTGTAGCTGCTAAGGCTGTCATTAACTAAGCGCACCCATTTCGTGGGCAATAATTCAGCCTTTTTATTGGAATGAGTAAATTTCAGATGCCGTTGCTGAGATGGCCATAAAAGTAATACCAGGGTATTAATATTAACGAGTCACTTCCTGTCCTCATGGTCGTGGGTCTGCTGGAGGAGCCGCTCCACAAGCGCAGAACGAGCGGGCTGGGAATTTGGGACAGCTCAAAGCAGAGCCCAGCTGTGGGAACAGCAAAGGCCACGTTAAACTCTTGGCCTGATTCACAGAAGGGAGGATGAGCTACAGCACTGCTACGTGCAATTATTTTTAACTGAGGAATTCGGTACTTTACCCATTATGAAGAATAACATGGAAAGAAACACCTAAAGCCATTCCTGAAAGTACCTTGTTCAGATAAACATCTCGAGGAGCTGCTGTGCTAGTTGGAGAGCGAGCACTCGTGTCATGCTAATGAAGACACAGAAACTTTCCAGTATCTCAGGAATGCAGGTTATCTAGTTTGGCTGCTGAAAACCCTTTTTCTTGTTGTCAAACAAACCAAGTCCGGGGGGGACCCCAATGCCTGGCACAGGCGCTCCTGGCTCTCGGCACACAGCCCGTCCTTACAGCCCAACACCTCCCAGGGAACCGCGCAGCACAGAGTGGATTCTGGAAGAGATGGGCCCTGACTGCCAG
>NW_008582375.1:0-32761 GCF_000691845.1 Merops nubicus | reverse complement strand
AAAAAAAAAAAAAAAACTAAAAAAAATTGAAAAGATTGTTTAAATGTGCTAAAGGTAAAATACAGCAAACTGTATTTTTTGTCCTTAAACTATCATAAACTAAATCACTGCTTAGTTTTCTTTTAAAAAGATAAAATAAAGAAGTTGTCATTTGATAAACTTGAGACTATATGCCAGGAGAGTTTATTAGAGAGTAATACATAAATCCTCTGGCCAGGAAGAAAATGGTTAGTAAAGAAACCACATCTCCTGCAGCAGAAAATGCTCTGTAAGGAATTGTGAGCATAAGATCTCACTAAAACCAGAATTAATCCTGCAGTGAGTGAATGTCATCCCTCTGCAGATGATGAATATAAGCGCTGTGGCCACATCTTCCTCCCAGAGAAGGAGCTCTAAGTGTTAACACTCATCTCATTGTTGCTTTTACCCCTCATCTAGGGGTAAATTACCACCATGTCTATTAAATTCCAACTTTAGAAAGCTCCCCAAGTTTTTGCAGTTATTTTCACTGATATTTCTGTCTCCCTGCAGAACACACATAAAGAGAATGTAGTGCATAATCAAGCTGCCAGCCCAAATGTTTTCAGTTTAAAAGAGGTTCATTCTCAAATCCTGGTTAGTGCTTTCTGGATGTTGGAAGTGGCACCATCTTCTTATATGTCCAAGCTCATGCAGTGTCCCAGCTTCCATGGATAAAACCTTCTGGGGGAAAATTCCCAATTGCATTTTGTAGACTACTGCCAAGTATATTAGATATCACACAACTTACCATCTTTGAACTGGTGAAGAAGCATTCACGTTAGAAACTCTGTGCCTCTATCCACTCATCCTATGCTTGTTTGTCAGTTTATACCTCAAAAAGTACCACTGAACCCCAGGGGCATTGAACTTGTATTTCTGACAGTGCTTCAGGCCATATAGAGCAATACTGCAAATCAAACAGCCAAGCTCAAAATGGATTTTTATGTCTAGCTTCTCTCAGAGCTCCAAAGATAGAAGAAAAAAACCCCAAAAACTCATAAACCTCAGACTCATGCATCTAAGACAGCTTTGTTAGTCTTTGGGATGGTTTTGCTGTATTAAAGAGCTGTTGACTATGTGGATAAAAGGCTAATACAAGAACACCCAAAAAGTACCAGTAACATTATGGAGGATAATCTCATCATTCTCTTTGAAAACCATATTCAGGCATGTTCTCTCCACCCTTCTTAAGAAAAAATAACCCAACATAAACCAGCACCAGTTTGCTCAGCCAAGAGAGCTCATAAAGGTGAAGAGCACTTCTCATGGGATATAAAATGTGAATTATAATGGAAAATAAACTCTAGATTGCATTTGGCATTCCTAGATCATCTACCAGCAACAGATGTTCTGTCCTGAAAGTGATATAATTTTGACAGTGGTACAGCAACCTCTTAAATAAATTACTGAGTTATTGTCAAAGTCGTACAGATTTTATTATTTTTTTTTTTAGGAAAACCAATTTTAGTCTTTAGCCAATTAATTATGAATTATACATTCATTTTTTTTTCCAATTGTGAAATCAGTGCTGAAGCTGATTTGTGGCTGGGTTTTAGTCTCTTCTGTACAGCCCCTATATTGCTGCTGTCGCTACAGTCACTGTTCTTAGGTTTTGTTTTTAGATGTTGAATGAACTTCTGTCTCTCTTACAGTCAAGAAATTGGTGGATGACTTCAGGGGGACAGGAATTTTATCCCTGGAATCACTCCCTTGGAATTCACAGGAAGGTGATAGGGACAGTGAGAAGAAACCTTAAGAGGTGGCAAGACCTCTGTGTTGAGTATCCTGTGGTCTCTGTGAACTCAACCCCTTCAACCTCCAGGTAGGACTGTGAGGGCAAAGAAGAGGAGGTGAGAACTGGACATACATATTGACCTCATTCCTGGGGAGGGCTCTCACAAGCTGCTTTTGCTCCTTTGCTTGGGCTCTGCCCATGATTCCACATAAGTGGGGAACCCAGTGACCCAGAGGGTCTCTGATGCAGAGGAATTAAACCATTGGAGAGAAGCACAGGGAGGGATGAGCACACTGAGAGACTTGATCTGAGTGGAAACGTCAAGCTGGGGATTTTGACAGATAGTTCTGCATCCTCTACAATGTGAAACTCATCACAGAGAATTTGTATGAGGAATTGGACTTGTTTCAATATAGGAACAGTCTTCTGCCATACTTTCTCAGATAGTATTCACATTTTATTTATAGTGAAAAACACTTGTCTTTCATTTAATATTTTTTTTTAAAATGATGTCAAAATCCAGTTTCATTCTCCAGGAAGCACCTGGAGAATTTTCACTGAAACACTGATCTTTAAAGTCCCTTCCACAAACAATTCTATGATTATCAGAGGTATTTCTGCACGCCAGATATTGATGTTTGGAGAACAGGGACTGGGACAGGACGAAAGAGATTGTACAGTTCATTTCTCTACATTTTTCTCTGAAATAAGCTTCCAGACTTATTTCTGGAACCATGTAAAAGCTGCCTACTTACATAACTATTTCCTGGTGGAAATATCAGCATTAAAACTATTGGCTTTATTCTGGACTTAACCTTGCAAGTCCAGAGAAGTTCATTGAGCTGCAGAAGGAAACAGAGGATCTCCCCACAGGATTTAGTGCATGTCATCATAGGGCATTCATACAACCCCAGCAGAAGTCAAGCAACTGAAGGAGAAGGGTGAAAATTTTCTTCCAAGTCTCCCCTGAAATTCTCATTTATGTAGAATCATTTATGTAGCTGAAAAGTTATTTAATTATGGGGCCAGTATAATCTAATTTCCTGAAAAATAAGGGGTTTATATCAAAACAGGTCCTAGGTAGACACAGCCTTGCAACCTGTACTTTTCAGATGGAGTAAAAACCTTTGGATACATGAAGACAAATTCAGGATCTGATTCTAAGCCATTTAAATACTGCAGAGCTTGGCCTGTTATATTCATTTATGGAACTCCTTGCAGTAGCTCTGAGCACAGAAATGGTAAATAAAAGCTCATTTTCATTCCCATAAAGAGCACAGAAGTTGGAAGTTGCCTCGGGTCATTTTCTTCTCAGCATGTCCAAGAGTGAGTAAAGGGAAATCAGGATGATACCACAGAGAGCTAAGGTGATTAAAATGGCCAATATGGCAAGATTTTAGATTCATGTTATAGGAAATACATAAATATGGCCTTTATCTGTGGGATGCAAACACTGACCTAGAGTAGAAACTGGGAAAGGCCTTGTCATTGCTCTGTGTGATGGGACATGCAAGATGGGGTAATGGGACAAAAAAGGCACATAACTTGTCTAGCACCTCAAAGATGGGGATGGGTGACTCAGTGTACTGCACCCTGCCTCTTACCACAGGATACCAACACACACTGGTCAAAAGTAGAGGAAACACTGCCAAAAAGTCTCTTTTCCATTCTTTGTTCCAGCTCTCCACAGATCTTTATGTCTAGGAGGTTGGTTAGCTAGGTCTTTTTCATCAATAGATGTGTTATCACCTATAACTTGGATGCAACTCTACACAGAAACTTGGTGTTGACTTCTTATGTACAGTGAAACCCCAGCTCCCAGTGGGATTTCTGACATACTAGGAAAAGTATGGACAGTACTTTCAGTGAGAAGCCTAATTGCTAACTGAAAAAAGGCAGGTAGGAATTAAAAACTAAAATTACATGTGAACTGCTACGCTGATATTTTCCCAAGGAAACTCCACCATTCTACTGGGCCATGGAAAACCAGACAGTACAGCCTTCATTTTCCTGCCCAAAGAGCTTGTATAATAACAGCCATGATCAAACTGATGAAAATCAGAACAAGCAGAATACTCCAATGTCACTCATCTTATACCAGTCCATTGATTAGTTTGATCTAGAGAAGTCTACAGACTGATGTAGCCTGAAACTCAGATAACTTGGTACACATTTGTAGCTAGAAGCAGGTCTTCAGTGGCAAGCGCAGCAGCAAACAAGCTTTGATTTAAAGATCTGATATCTTGGGTTTCTAAGTGTAACAGATTTTCCCAAATCAACATTTTCTTTCATCATACCTAAATTGCTGCTCCTAGGATATAGGGCAAACCTCTGTTTGGACTGAAGGACAGAATACATCATCACTGCTACAGTCTTGTAACACAGTTCTCTTTTTTTTACAACTGAAAAGTGTTTTGTGAAAGAAACAAAGAAAAAAAAGAAAGACTTGGTAATAATTTTCTCTTTGGGATTATAGTAGCAACTAAGAAATACTGCTTTTGGTGAATATAAGCCAGTCTTTTAAAAAGGACAGTGGTCTCCTCCACTTTGTCCCATTCCCAGAAAAAAAGTGTGCTGAGATAGCCTAAAACATGCTCAGAGTTACAGCAATATATTTTTCTGTTTAGAAGCTCATCAGTCACAAGAAGAGACGAGGATGAGTAAGAATATTGCCTTTTCCAGAATTCTTCTAGCATATGAAAAACAAAAGACCTATACACGATTAATTTGCACGCTGCCGCCATAGACACGAGCTCTTTCCACCAGGTACAATGCACCTTGGGAACGAGCTGCACGTGGCCAGAAGATCCTGGGAATTTGGGGATCTGTTTGGGCTGTGTCCCACTGAGGTCTGTGAGCAGCTCCAAGCTGCACGCTCTCTCCTTGTGATCCCCCAGCGGAGGAATCCACATCCACAACGCGTCCTCTTAGCTGGTTTCTTATGAGTTCAGCACCCCTGCCACGGGCCTTCCAGGAAGGTCCTTTTGTCTTTTTCACACCAAACTTGCACTTTTAAAACCTCCCTTTGCTCTTGTCTCACATCACTCATACAAATGGTGTCATCACTGCCGAGGAGTGGCGCAGTCCTTGGATGGCTGCGTAAGGACCCTGCTGAAAATAGTGGTGGTACCTCGGCATGTGGAAGGAAGGGAAAGTGGGGCCACTACCTTGCATGGAGCTGGCTATAGCAGAAGGTGTCAGAGGCATCCCCAGGCGGCTGTACGGAGGCAGAGATCCTTGGATGGGATGAGGAATGGGTGTAGCTATGGAGGCAGTGCTGGTACCCAGGGCGCTCAAAGACTGTGGGTGCTGAAATCCAGGAAAACTGGTTGAGGAAGATACCCAGGAACTGAGGGACAGGTTATCAGATGTTGTAAAGGCTGACCCTGCAAGCAAAGAGAAAGAATGCCTGATGTTTGTGCTGTGACACGAAACTGGTAAAATAGCAAAAAGGGAGAAAAGAAATATTGCCCAGCAATATTTTAATGATTTTCATGACAAATTGTCACTGGAAGTGCTTCACAAATACTTCTCGCTCCTCATATCTTTCTTTATACTATTATTTTCCACTTACTGTCCTTTGTTGCTACATCTTAGACAAATTTCCATTTTAAGATGTTGGTTGCAGTGGCTTAAGAGTAAAAACAGCTTTGCACATTGGATAGCTGTGATGTTAAACACTCAAGAACCTTGTAATGCTGCCACTAAACACTGAAACATCTACTCTGATGTGGAATCTCAGCCCTGTTTTGAAGAAATGCTCCTCATTTTTTATATCAGATCCTCAGGAGATTTGGTTACTTTTTCCTAAAATTTCCATCTGTGAAAAAAAAAAAAATGCAGGAAAATGTAATCTGCAGTAGAAGTTCCCTTTTTTTTGTTTGTTTTGTTGTGGTTTTGGTTTTTCACCCCAGTAATACTTGGCAACATAACGTCTTTTCTCACAACCTGGCTTTTTCCAAAATATAAAGCAAAAAATTCTAAAATACCAAACCATGCTGTTTTTTTCCAGCCATAAGTAGTACAGTGCTCTAAGAAACAACATTAATACTAAATCGTAGTAAGAGATGTGGGTTTTTAAGTGACATGCACAAAAATATTAAAAATTTGCTCTCTGGCTAATTATCAACGTTTAATAAAATGGAAGTGGTTTCGTTGGTAGTTTTTTTAATCTGAAAAGTTCCAAAAATTATCTTCACAAATCTTCCTCCTCTTTAAAACACGTTTCCTCTGAAGACTGCAGAATCAGAAAAAAAAGGGAAAAGTTGTTTCTTTAAATTAGGACTAATTACTTATTTTATTTCTACATTAAAATTTTTGGAAAGTGGTGAAAAAATAATTAGCTTGGATAATTATACATGGTCATTTTCAAGCAGTCTGGTGACAATGCTGCCCTCCACCTCTGCAGATCCTCTATGCATCTGGTCATCATCAGATGTCTGATTTCTAGAAATGGGGAATACAATAAAACCCTATAAATAAATGCTTCATAATTTTTTTTTCCTATTCAACCAATAATTCAGCTCACATCCCCTCTGTATTTTCTTTCTTGTCAGTTGAGAAAATGTTTCTTTAAGAAATAAATTTCCTGGCAAGCATGTTTGACAAAATATCACTTCGAGCCAGCATTACAAAACATTCTGAGATGACAAATTTTACAGCAGATATTAGTTTCATAAATCTGATTCTAGAAGATAGATTCATCTCAACTGTGGAAAGTAAAAACATGAAGACATCTATCTGTTAAAGTAAACTTACTGGAATTATGTATATGAACCAATCGTAGCCACATACTCAAAACAAAACCATAAGTGAAAACAATAGATAAAATAAAAATTATTATTAAAAAAATAATAATAAATCTGTTTAGGGATAAATTCTCAAATCAGAAAGAGAGATAACTCTTGATTAATTCCTCCTCTGCCTAATGAAACTGGTAAAATAGCTCAGTAACAGGGGAACAAAGTTGAGTCAGTTCAGTAGAAATGGACTTGAACCAAATCCTGACCCCATCCCTGAACCAAATCCTAACTGCTGGGAAGGTAGGATCCAGAGCCAAACTGTCAGGACAACACCACACTCCTAGACCAGAACAAACAATTTACAACTTGGGGGATATCGGGGTGTTATTGCACTGCAGGTAAAATGGGATGTGGATCTGGATTTGACCAGAAGACTCACGTTTGGCTTTGTTCCAGGTGGCTACCATGAACCTTGGGTGTGGGTGCTGGAGTGCAGGCACCCAGACTGCATGCATGAAAGAGTTTTAATTGGATTGATGTATTTCATATCTTCTAATTCCTTTGGAAACAGACTTCTCATGATAAATATACTGCTGAAGGCTAGTCACTTCCATCTTGAGATGGCTGAAATTGGCTGAGATGGGGATGCTCTGGTTGTAATTAGAAATAAATAGCAGTGATAGACTTCCTTTGTTCTACACAGAACAAAGTATGTGATTCCTTCTCATAAGGAGCCTCCATAAGGGCCTTTTCCTCCTCCAACTGCAGTGGTCTCTGATTGCAAGTCAGTACTTCAAAAAAGACTCATGTACCACATTTGCCAGCACCAAGGAAACATGCTGCAGTAATTCTGAGGCACTCAAGGCCTCAGAGAGCTTATAACAGACACCACCCATCAGTGTGTTTGTGCTTGACTGTCAACTGGCATATGTAGGGAAGAACATCCCTCAACTTTTGCATGCCAGGTAGTTTTCACACGCATCAGAAGAAACAGGTGTCCCTGCAGTTTCAAAAAGATGGTTATTTCTCTCTTTGTGTCTTGGAGGACTTTTCCTTAGTTAAGGACACCAGACCTAAACAGAGAGTGAAGGCAGTAGAAGGAAGTCATCTGCCAGAGCAGTATGTTTTACCCTCTGTGCATGCCTCTGGTTGCCCAAAACCATCACATCCCTTGCCAGCATATGGCTCCCAGATTAGAAAAAAAGTTGGTCGCCACAACTCATCATCTTCCTCGCTTATTCATTTGCCATATTGCAAGCAAATGCTAGAACCATACCCTGGACATCATACCAGGGAGAAATGTAATTCTTGGAAAGAAGATGCCTTGCTCTGAGCACTTCTGGCAAGGGAAATTTTAACTCCATCTTCAACAACAACTGGCCTAGGATCTAAGCTGGCATGAAGCGAGGTAATCCCCCAGAAGTATGTGACAGAATGGCATCATATCAGCTGAGGAGTTGCTCCAGAAACTCTGCAATCTAAGGAGCTGCTCTCAGAACAGACGGGTATGAACAAGCCCACCTAATCACATTTTGCTGAAGAGCAACTCATGGTTAAAAATAAGTGTGTTTTCCCTGCCTGAGCTTCTGACCAGAAATAATGCTCTTATCTGAGCGACACCGCATGAAGTTAGAGGACGAGACAAGGGCACTGCCAGTGGGAAGGCAGATGATAGAACTGCTTTACCTCAAGTGGCTGTTGCCTATCAGGCAGGTCATGAAGTCAACATGCAAAGTCAAATGCAACACGAGTTTATGCTAGTCAGCAATCCCACAGGATGGGTCTGAGATCTATTTGCAGTGGCAAATCATGACAGATGCTGTTTGCCCACAAAGAACTCTGCCTTGCTGTCACTTTTGTGACTGCTAAAGTAGACAAATCATTTGATAAGCCTTTTGAGGTGAGTTGCCTCAGAAGGAAAAGCACCTTTTAGAGACCAAGAGGTAACAATTAAACATCCATTTTCCAGGGAGCTGTGGACTTTTCTTCCTGTGGAGGTAAAACAGGTTAACCACAGGCTGGTTGAAGGTGGTCAGAACCAAGTCCTCTCTTCACAGAAGGTTGGGGGGTCAGTAAATGGCAAATCTACACCTTATTTTACAAATGGTGCTGAACCCCAGCTAGTAAATCCTGCTAAGTGATGAGGAGCATTAGCTGTTCTCAGCACCATGGTGATAAAGTTGGCTGTTTTTCAGCCTTCTTAATGAGGAAGCAGAGATAGTAGAGATGGTAAAGGCTGTATAAGCATCTCTAGAGCTGCCTCCTGAACTAGCCACCCACACCAGCACTGTGGGCACATCAGATGTCCAGAAGAGCCAAAAGGTACTAAGTATTCTTCATTATAGGTCTTCATGCAAAAAGACACACCAAGGAAACGCTTCAGAGTACCACAGTACTGATCATGGTCCTTCTTTTCTCGAGCATAACCAGGCCACCACAGTTTACATCACGAGCACCTTGTCCTACCTCTGCTTTGTGTTGCCTGGCTGTCATCTCCAAGATCATCTTCTCCTCCATAAGTTCGGATGGGGGATCGGGCGTAGGAATGCTTTTGGATGAGGCTCTCCACACTTTCTCTGTGAAAGGAAACCAGCAGTTGTATCAATAACATCCTAAAGAGCTTCCTTAAATACAATCAACACATTGCCTTTTCCCTGTCCTGGTCACAGCTTTCTCTACACAGACTCTCCAAAATCACATCACAAAAGGGTGACCTCATAGCACGTCACTGGAAATACCAAACTTGCCTTGTGAGACATCACACATAACCACCTCATGAGGTGCTCTCTCATTTTTCTGAGCCCAGGGGCAACAGGTTGATGTGTCCAGAGTCTCAGCTCAGCTCTAACCATGCTCTCTCAGCATCAGAATCAAGGCCAGTTTGTAGCAGGAAGTCCACAGATACTACTGGTCTCGTGCCGAGTCTATTCTGGGAGGTCGGACGTGTCTGCCAGGAGCTTGCCTCACGGGTGGCACAAAGCACTGAAGCCCCCCAAACAATTTTTAAATAGAAGGAAGGCATATCTGCACGATAAGCCCCAGCAGTTTGTGAGGAAGGTCCAACCTCCCACGTCCCCAGCGCGTTTCCATGTAAGTAGGTGGCATTATACCAAAGATGAACACGACCTAGGCACATTTCCAAAATGGCTTTGACCTTCTGTTCCCATTTCAGAAATCGAGGTAGAGATAGCTGTTTAAATCTGCTGCTTGGGGAAGAAGCTTTTGTTTGAATTTACCACTTGGCCAAGTCATAGCTGCTCATGCCCTTTGCTTGGAGAGTGTGGCTGTTGTTGAAATTCCCAAGGAAAAGCATTTTCCAAAGTAACACGATAAATCACCATGGCACATGTTTTCCTTTCTGACAGAAAGCACATTATGGTCATTTTGTCCTTGGTCTATCACTGGCATCATTACTTATGCTAGTCTCCTCAGAAAAAAAATAAATAAAAAGGGGATCTTATCAAAGTGATTTACTTGTGTCAGGACTGGAAGTGGACTGAAAGCAATGGCAGCTCCTACAGAGAGGATGATATAATTGAATTACTGCCTTTTAAGTGATTGAAAACAGTGGGCATATCGGGGCTATCTCGAAGAAGATTTTACAAAGAAAAAGACAGATGGCATTGTTTACATTATGTGCTGAATGCTTCTTGAAACTTCTTTTTTTTTTTTTCTGAGGCAGAATGTGAATTTTACTTAACCAAAAAGACTGAATATGGAATAAAGGAATAACCTGAGTGACTTAGATAACAAATTATAAACATATTCATAACCAAAGAATTCCTAATCTTTAAAGAACTGAAAAATAAACAACATTCAGGTGATTGTCTGCATTGTCTCTATTATTTCTAGGAAAAATCTGCTTATCACAAGAGCCATTACAGCACATAATAATATCCTGATGCAAAAAGAAACAATGCAAGCTCTAGTTTTAGTGCTTTAGTGAGCCAAATTCATCTCTAAAACATCCCATCCAATGGCGGTTTGGGGATAAATTCACCCCAATAAATTCACATTTGAATTACCTATAGGGATTTAAAGCTAAATCAAATGCCCACAATTATTGCAGACTAAATTCTTTCCAGATGGGTTTGTATGCTAGACAGAGAACTCTATTATTCTATATGGTCGTCTTCTTCTAAAGGAAAAAGAGAGATGACTTCTTAGTGAACCCTGAATCTGCAAAGTTTGAAACCAGGGAACTATGTGCGAGGTTTATTTATTTATTTTTCATGTTGTAATTTTGCAGTTAACATGCTGAAGGTTTTAGAAGATTCATTGGCACAAGAAGCAAAGGTGTTTGTGGCAGAGGGAATGGTTGAAATTCGGATCAGGGCACAAAAAGTGGTGTATTTTTTCTATTCATGAAATAATCTCTGAGTTATGGCACCATGCGTTGTTTCTTTCACCTGATTTGCACCCAGGTCTCCCTCATCCTGGCCAAGAGACCTAAATTAAGGGATAATCTTTCCCTCCCTTTGTGATTCAGAAGGAAAGGGGTGGTGACCTCTGCACCATGCTCAGAGAACACTACCCAGAGAGTCTTCTTGGAGAAAATAGGGTCGCAACTCCTCTAATTGATGGAAACATGGAGTTTCCCACCTAGGTTGGAAAGAGGAGACCAACCTCTTCTACCCCTTTAAAGACAGAGGTGTTTTAGGATTTTCTCCCAACAGATGTGTAGAAGGAAGCAAAATTTTAACAAGAAGATTTAAGTGCCTGTAAAATCTAGTTGAAAATGCAAAACCAAAGCTGTCAATCTGGAACACATATCCTGCTTATACCCTTTTTTTCAACCAGGGCCAAAAAGACTTAGATCTCATAATCTTCCTGAAAATTCTGTTTATGGGAGTGTGAAGGGTTCAGGGTAGCCAGAATATGGTGCTCTGTAGAATGGACCAATAAAATGTTTCTTTTTCAGGTCCCAGAATGTTACATTGCATTACAAAGAGGGAAAGATATTAATTTAAACCTCTGGCTTATTAGTTCTGTATGCAACATCTTCAGATATCTCAATGTGTTTCAAAAGATTTATGGAAATAAGTTTAAATTACTGAATGATAAATCAATGTTTGTCATTTTATGATTCTGATCAATTAAAAAATAGCAAGTGAAGAGTATGGTGGAGATTTTTAAAGCTTTCTCTTAGTATTTTTCAGAGTTGATCCAGATCCATACTGAATTTGCTGAAGGACAAAGTGACTTCTAGTCACTCAAGGCTCCACTTCTGTTTCTCAGTTTGTGATCAGACACTTGTTATCTAACACTTGGATCTGGCAATTTTTACCTTTTAATGTATCTTAGAACTTCACAGTTTCTTCCACAGCAGTAAATTAGCAATAAAAGCTGTTTGGAGAGGTTACAAGCTGCCAGCTGGATAAAGGAGATACATCTTCTTTCTGTCAAATTCTTTTGTGTGGTCTACTAACCATTTTCAGTCTTCCAGACTGCTCTTCAGCTCACAGATATGTTGTAAATGCCCAGAGGAGGGGAAAACCCCACACATAGGCATAATATATTACTATGATTAAGCTCTGCTACGTGTACAACAGGATAATAGTAGCAGATGACGGGCTGGAGAAGAATAAATTAGGGGGTGGAAACATCTTGCCATTCTGCAGGTTTTAGCTTCTCGACTGAACATTTCACTCTTGTCCCTGTTGGCAACTGATTCCAAAACTAAACTTCCAGCTAGGGATGCTTTATGTCTTGCAGCTACAACCTGAGTCTTCTGCCTCGTTTGGTTGACAGAAGTGTTGAGTTAACACGCAGAGTACACTCAGAGGATCAAAAGTAGAGAGGACAATCCTGGTGTAGCTGACAAAGGATTCACTAACACTTTACAGATTAAACTCAAGATCTTGCCATGGATATGACCGGGGAGATGGCAGAAACCAGAGCAGCCTTGGGGAGCGAGGCCCTTCACAAGGATGCTCAGTTCCTTTTGCTGTCAACCCAGATTGCAGAAATTCTCTCAAGGGATGGTAAAGTCCCAGATTACCTTGAGCAAGATCTTTAATCAAGATGAAAGAACGGTGCTGCCTCATAGGTGGAAGCAAGCAGCTCTTTGATGCTTCTCCATGTCATTTTTTCTGCTCCTTTTGCTGTTACTCTGCTTCAGCTGTGCCTTCACAGCAGGCTGTTGATCACCACGACCCTGATTCTGAAGCTCATGAAGATCAGGGCCCCTGCTGACATGGAAGAAGGCTCACCTGGCCACAATGCACTGTCAACACTGGTGCTGCTACGTGCCTGCATGCTCCTGAAACTACAAAATTTCCTGAACTTGGCAGAGAGCACAGTGAAGGGATGGAGTCAGGAAGCCTACCTTCTCCCTTTGGGATGAGGAGGCTTGAGGGAATGTGTTTATTTTTGGCAGAAGGTGTTAGAAAAGCTAATCCAGAACTAGCTTGCTGGAGCCAGGCCTGGGTTAGTATCCATCTTAGCTCTGCACCATGGCTCCAGAGAGGATGGTGTTGATGCAAATAAGCAGCCACCCATCCCACTGGGAGCCAGGGTCAACCTCCTTTGAAGACAACGTGTGAAAGCCAGATTGAGGTGAGGAGGAGCAGGTGGCAGAGCCAGGCACTCTGAACTCCTATCTATCTTCTGCAAAAGTTACTGGCTCAGGAACGGCTACCAGAGGCACAAATTTCAGAGCAGAGTTGAGCAGCCTGTTGGTGTTTTCCCTTTTTGCCTTTATTATCCAAGACCTAAGTAAGCAAAAAGGTAAAACACCCTCAGAAGCTGCTCCCTGTTCCTGGTGTCATGGGGTTTAGGGTTTTTTTTTTCTCTTCTTTTTTGTCTTTTTCTTTAGAAGAAAAAGGCAATGCTAATTTTTGTAGAAAAAACAAGAGAAGGAAAATAATAAAAGAATAAAGCCTACAGCCATGTTTTGCTTGGCCGTTCAGCTCAACACAAAGGAAAATACAGAACAGGATATAAAGTGGATGAATTATCAGTTTGCAGCCTGAATGACTTCTTTAGTTCTGTATTTCAAAGGTTTCCTTTTTTTTTGTAGCTGCCAGTTAGTATGTTTGGAAGAAAGCCCAGATAACAGAAGACATCAGAAGTGAGGTGAGGTGAAGACAGATGGAATAAATGGGCTGAGAAGGCACAAAAATAAACTTGTCGGAAGTCGCAACGTAGTAGAATATTTTTTTTTTGAAGGGAAAAGATGACTAATTTGTCCAAGACGTAAGTGCTAAAAACAAATCTGAAAAAAAAAGCCCCAAAACAACAACAAAAAACACCCCAAACCTAAACAAACAAAAAAACCTCCGTCACAGCAGGAGGGCAAATACATTTCTATAACAGCAGCTGAGAGATAAACACACGCTGTCAGAACCACTGTTCAGATATCACTCAGACTCCATGCTCCTGTGGCTTTTAGATGCTATTTCACACATGCACAAACATATAGACATATTAATTTGCTATATGTAGCTTCTCTTA
The DNA here is from genome assembly GCF_000691845.1 of Merops nubicus. Taxonomy (NCBI): domain Eukaryota; kingdom Metazoa; phylum Chordata; class Aves; order Coraciiformes; family Meropidae; genus Merops; species Merops nubicus. Next base: position 18,808 of record NW_008582375.1, on the reverse strand, counting down.
CACGGGTAGTTGAATATTACAGGCAGGCCATGGTAACTTAATTCAGCTCTGACACTACAGACCAAATCCTTAACCAGAATAAAATAACTCTATTCACTGCTTAGCCTACAGCTGAACCAGTTCTGACCAGGGAAGAACCAGGGCCCAGCAGATGACATTGCCTCAGGTGAGGTGAAGTTTAATTTGGCCCAAAAAGCTCCTAAAGAGCCACCAAACACTTTCACACAGAGTCAAAACTATCGGGCAAGCGTCGGATGGATGCGATACTCCAAAAATACATAGGGTTTGAAGAAAGAAGGGAAATGAGAATTAAATGATGAAAACTCTGGAGTTTGATGATTGCAGGGAAGGAAAAAGTGTGTCTCCAAAGTGATGTTTACTGGTGGCCTCACGGTAAACATCTGGCTACTGGTGGCAATTCTGGAAGAGGTATAATATGCCTGGAGGCGACGTAGCTTGGCTGAAGTTATGACATGGGAAAAGTAATGACACTTTAAAAGAAAGAGCATGAGGTTATTAAATATACCCACCCTACTTCTCTCAACTGCAAATACATATGAGAAAAACAACTATCTTTATACAGGAAATTAAAAAAAGAAAAAAATAGATAAAATAAACTTTCTATTCTCTGACTTGGAAAAAGAAAAACCTGCTACCATCATTTTCTGAGAGCCAGGCAGAGGGTGAGAGGAGAGGTCAGAGCAATGCTGTGAAACTGGGACTGGGGAAGACCCTGGAAAACTTTGGGATAGAAACTGTGGATCTAGTGTGATGTTTTCCTCTCCCCATATACACCCACTACACCTGCACGAGGTGAGTGGAAAACACTAGTAAAATAAAACATTTTAATACTGTTTTACACTAATAAAGAGACAGATAACAAATTATTTAAGTGGAAAATGGGCCAGGCTATGAGTGTTTAAAATCTTGGGAGCTAAAGAGGTTTCAGGTGGCATGGAGAGCTTTCTGCTGGGGCAAAGGAACAGTTGCCTGGCTAACAGTAAGCAGAGTCAGAGGAAACAGATTTGAAGGAAACTCTTCAGGTGCCTAAATGTGAGCAGGTAGCACTTCATAGATGGCCCAAGACATCCAAGCCACCTGCAGTGATCTGAAAAGGATGATGGAGAAAATGACAGACAATCCATCTACCCCTCTGGAGCAGCATCTGGAGGCTGAAGTAGCCTCAGCACGTCTGGAATGGTATCAGATACCAGGGATTTAGGCACCAGAGTCCCTAGTGTTTCTCCATAAATTCTCCCAGCCTAAACACTGAAGATGATCTCTCGTGGCTGGTTGCTGGCACAGACTGAGACCTAGCTGAGGATAGGAGATCATCTGTCAAGTTTGACTCACTACCCTACTAACTGTGGACATGGGAGTAGCTCATAAAGAGTATATATTTCTGGATGTTTCTAGGGGGGGGTTCAAGAGTCAGGGAAGTTCTTCTAGACCAGCAGCAGTCAGGGGGAATGGGGAGGAAGGCAGCTCTGTGGGGTGAGCAGGGAAGGGATGGAAGAGAGGACTGCTGTGGACAGCACATCATTAAGCACATAGCTTTGACTGCTACTTCAGCAGGGCAGTGCCTGTCTCCAGGCATCAGCATCCATTTCCCTCACAGCCTTGTAAGACAGTCCCATGTACTTCCACATCTCAGACGTGACGTTCCTCAGGGGAAAATTCAGAATCCAATTACCATGCAAATCCAGCTGGGATGCAGCTCTCTTCCTCCTCCCATCCCCCAAGCCTTCCTTTCTCTGCCTAAAAATGACTTGGGTGTGCAGACATATTTTTCCATTTTGCCTCTTGAAGTAAGTATCAACCTCCCAGAAGCAGATTATTGGGCTTCAGATGGGAATAGTCACTTAGCTCTCTGTAGGGGTTACAAATCCACACCCTGAACTTGCCTGTCACACACTGGATCAAGCAATGTCCAGGTTATGTGCATCATTACAATCTCTCCATCCTTGCTTGAGCATTATTTTACAATTCAGGAGTTCTGTTGACTCACCCTTTTCAAATGATCACCTTTTCCACTGCATTGTTTGCATGGTATTTAATTGCAACAGGTTTATTTATTTTTAAAAGGCAAATTCTTCACAACAACTCAAAAGATTAATTCAGGCTCAAGATAAAAAAAAAAAAGATCAATTTGTTGGGTTCTGATTTTGCATTCTTTATGGCTTGGGCAGTTTTTTCATAAGCAGAAGCATAAAGATATTCCCTTAAAGCCTATCACCAGTGGGAATTTCTCACTGTAAAACCCACATTAATCTTTTTCACAAAGGTTAAAAAAGATCCTGCTCATCCACATTACTGCATCTGGCATCCCAGAGCCCCCACAACAGTACATTAAGCTCCACATTCTGACAATTGCTGCTAAATGTTCAGTTTTTCAGCCACAACCACTCTAGGAGCCTTTTTATAATAAAGGAAATTTAAATGCCACGTTAAAAAAGATCAAAAGATGTATCAGCAACTTATCTAAATCACAGTAACCCCAGATAAAGCCTGTCCTGTCTCCATAAATAGATTACCACAAGGAATGTATGGAAAGAGTTGATTGTGGAAGGAATCTCCCATCCTACTGAAAATTTGATATTTACCACACTCAAAGAGTTTTTCAATGGTTAAAAACTTTGCATATATTGCTACAAGCACAAGGAAACCGTTGTAAAGGATTTAGACAGGAAGAAAATAAAACACCAGCACTTAATAGCTTTGCTGTTGCCTTCCTCCACTACCATTTTACAAATTTTGCTACCTTTCCCTATATTATTTCACTTCCAACACATACAAAGCAAACAGATTTAATCCTAAAGGCATTTGCAGCCTGAATTTCCTACAGAAGGATCGTAAATCTCGGACGGCGAGCCTGAAATCGTTAAAGTCACAGATTTATAAAATCATATTCAATTAGGTTAAAAAAGTGCAATTTCTGTCATCATGTCATAAAAAGATGTGTTTTTCTCTCAGATCTACTATAAAGAAAAGCTCCCTATATTGTTACAGATAGAGGCTGTTTTCAATCAGTTACAAGGAGCAATCCAATTACTGGATGGTTTAGTGCAGTAACTGACTCCAGACTAATTTAATTTCTTTAGGTCTCTAAAGATCAATTGATCTGATTTGTTTCCCTCCCCAAAGGCTGTTTAGGAAAAAGCAGGCTTAACTACCTGGAAATGAAATACAAAGCTCTGTACACTTTCACACTACTTAGGTCACTCAGAGGAGCTGGAACTCAGGATAAATGAGTGCTCTCTTGGCCCGAACATCACAGGATGCTTTACAGGAGACCATTAGGATCACTGCACAGCCCTCAGATTATGCATGCATATGCTGTAACCTTAGCAAGCAGTGCCTGGAAGGGACTTTCACAGCTTCTACATAACCATTTTGTTTTCAAATCTACATTTGGCCTGCACATAATCTTTTCCCAGCAAATAAGTATTTTCCTCAGGCAGCGATCTTATAGAAATAACTCAATTTCCACCCAGACAGAGTAAGACTCGTGCTGTACTTTTCAACATATCACCTACAACTTGCAATAGATGTCATAATGGACATCCAGAAAGAAATCCTTCCTGGTGTCCCATCTCATTTTGCTATTTCTTTAGCTTTATATCAGATTTCTTTAGCTTTATATCAGATTTCTTTAAGCAGCTTTGCTGGCGCTAAGATGGAATCTGTAGGGCACTTAGAGAATGATATTCTCATCTGCCTGAATATTTTAATGCTGGAATTGGATAAACCACTTGGTATTGCTGGACCATAGCAGGTAATTTAGGAAATTCTCTAATAGTCTCTTACCAGCCCTCTTGTGTGTTGCTTTTTTACTATATCTCCTTACTGGATGCATTGTGCAGCAGGTTTGGTTGGTTTTTTTTAAATACCATTCTTCCCTAATTAGGGCTACGCCTTCCAATTTAAGTCAAAACAACACCTTAACCAAACTCGGACTCTCAAATCCAGAGGTTTAGTTTCATTTCAATACTTTTCACATTCTGTTTCTTGTATTTATTCTCCATTTCACATTTGGCTGCCTTATCTTCCCCAGCAACTCTCCTGCCTGTCTCAGGCTCTGTTCTTACACTTATCAATAAACAAAAGGGCACGGCGGTTTGCACTCAGCATTTCTGACTCCGTGCCATGTGCTGTTATAATAAGATGTCCTCTGGAAAAATTCCCTTCCTATCCAGCCCCAGTGCTGTTCCTCTGCTCAGAGCTAACCAAGTTTTTCTCCCAGCTTATCTCTTTGGACTTTCTCAGCCCTTGCAGAGCTGTGTCGTTAGAGATCGCCTGTCTGTAAAACAAAGAACCTGAAAGGTGGAAATCAAAGTCCCTTCCCTTCCTACAGGTCCTTTCTTGACTGTTTATTGCATAGAAACCTGCCCTTTGGATACTGTTTACCTTAGTACTCTGTCAATACAGCAGGCTCTGCTATTCCAGTTAAATCTGCTCTGGGGTTTTTTCCTTTCATATTCGATGAAGATTTTAACTTAGGAAGCAATTTTTAGCACATTTTTAGTGTGCACTGCAGCCTACAAGCTTGCTTTCCCTGAATTACTCTTCTTTTTCCCAATAACTCAATAATCCAGTCACTAGTAAGCTATAAAACATCCCACTATTTCCCATCCATGGACCTGCTTAGATCGAAGGCCTTTTGAAATGCTGTCAAAACTTCCTCTAGCTGTAGGGATATGACTTCATTGAGCAGTTTGTCCCCTATATGCACCCGTGAAAGATGATTCACAGATACATCTGGATATCCCCACATAGGAGCCATGAGGGTTTGGGCCTCTCCAAGGTTTCTTTCATGACCGTGTGCTCATAGGAAAATTTGGATGTGCTGGATCCGTCTCCATCGAGATCTTCCAGCCTGAAGGATGCAGGCAGCTTAATTTGCTTCATTTGCCAAACTATTCGACACGATATCATAAAAATGAGCTACCAAGAGATTGAAGTTTCTTTCCTACTCAGCTGTGGGTTAATGGTTCAGTCCCTATGGCAGCAGTTTCTTACAATGAGCTGCACACACATAAAACTCAACAGTTTCCAGATAAAGCTTTCCCCTGATGCAGCCTGCAGGACAATTTTGGTGAAACAAAAATGGCATCTTTGTCATCAGAGTGGGAGTTATGGGATTCACCCTGATGGCAATAATTGCTGACTTCAGTGTCTGGGACTGCTGAAGTGTATTTTGGGAAGCTCCCCTCTCTCTTTTCCACCGAGGGGAACAGTGGGGAGCTATAAAGATGTTTTTCACAGGACCACTGCCCTTGTTTCCCATTGACCCAATTCACAGCCCTCAATAGGATTAAATAGTAAGATAAGAAAAAAGCTTTTCATTCTGAAGCTGTAAAACTGACCCCCTCCTCCCTTCAAGAAGCCCCCTCAGGAAGATGTATATTGGCCCCAACTGCAACAGCTGTCAAAACTCAAACCAGCTCTTTCTTCATAAAGTTTATAAGTATTTTTAGAGGAGGTGGAGGCTTACTACATGCAACGAGATAACGTTAAAATGCACAGCTTCTCAGGAGTTGAAAGGATGCTTTTCCTACAAACTCTCTCTTCTCTTTATCTTATCTGCATGGAAAGTAAACAGAAAGTCCCCATTACCTCTCGATATCAGTGAGTCTGGAAGAGTCCCGGAATCCTTTAGCAAAAGGGTTGCTGTCAATTTTCAACTTGGTTATCTGGAAACACAAAAAAAAAGAGCGATGCAACATGAATATGGTGCTGAGGTATTGCAGCCTACAAAGTGTTAACTCATCCATCTTCCAGACTCCACTGCTAATTTTATCCGTGCTCCTCGTATGTGGACAAGGAAAGACCAAAAGGTGCAGTGGGCTCAACCTTCACGTTACCCAGAGCAGGAGCAACCCACCCACATGAAGCATTACTGCTTCCAAATCCTTTCACAGCATGAATCAGGTTGTCTTCTCCATGAGCAACATCTGAGCCTCACTGGTGGAACTGCATACCGATCAATAGGAGCCTAAACTAGGAGCCAGAATGTTCTCAGCCAGACCTGCTAGCTATCACATAGGGGCTGTTTAACTGGTTTTGCATGGAAAGAGGCTGAGAGAAGGGAAGGAGGGAGGGAAAAAAATGTAGGGAGGACTCAGATTTGAAGTGACAGAACCTGGGTGAAAGGAGTAACCTGATTAAAACCATCACAGTCTGTCAAAAGCAGAGACCTTGCAACCAAAATTCTCCTCTTCTTCAAATGCAGCTACAAGTCTGCCCAGTGCATCCTGTCAGCCTTTCCATCCTGCCAGAGTAGCCCAAAGCATCCCCTTAACTTTGCACTGAAAGTTTTGAGGCATAGGTAGTGGCTCCCACTGTGGTTTTGGGCGAGCAGGAACAAAATTATACCACTGCCCTTGTGAAATTTTCTAGCTGTCCAAGCAGATGAGATTTGGTGAATAAAACCCGAGACATTGTCATAATATTCAGATCTTGTAGCAATACTTCTGCCAAGAATTAAAAGAGTAAGTGGGAGTTAGAGCTTGAGGAAGGACAACACAGGGCTTGTCCTGCAAAGCAGTGAATGCCACCAGCTCTAGCTGAAGCCCATGAGAATCAATGGTTCTTGACATGGCTACACCAGCCTGGTTTTCCTCAAAAACCCTGTATGAAGAGGCCACCACCTCACTTTTAATAGCTGGCCCTCGAGACTCAGAAAGAAAAGAGAACTTTTCCAAATCCTCAAACAACAAAATGCTCTCCTCAGACAAAGGTATTTCAAAAGGGGGGGTCTTCTCCAAAAATTAAAGAGACAAGAGGAGAACTGAACTCAAATTTCCTGCTAAGAAAGAGGTGTTCTGGGAGGAAAACACAGAGAGGGAGGGACAAAACCAGAGTATTAATTACAGTTCTGCAGTAAATGACTGAGGCAGGGGGCATCTGCTACCCCCCTGCTCTGCCACCCTGGGAAACTCCCTGCCCAACATTTTGGGTCCATACAAGGGCAAGTTCTCTGGGGAAGATCCTTGCTTTGAGGCACTATGTAGGAGGTGCTGCAGATGTTCCCCTGGGCTGGTCAGACAGCACAGGGCCTCAGCACTGGCTGAGATTTTGAGGCTGTCCCATTCTGTAGATACAGCTGGTGAAAAATACCCTGAACACTGGCCATGGCACAGGACCTTGCCACAGCTCAGCAGGTTGGTTGTACCAACTTTTGACTCCCAAGACATCCACAAGCCCTTGACTCACAGGGATGCTGCAAAGAGTGGCTGGTTAGTGCCCACGTACAGTGAACCTTTTTATGGCAACATTCTGAAAACCACCTTGAAAAAAGACAAGCTCTAACTAGTTCCATTGACTTAGATCACCAACACACCGAGCCAACTGCACTGCAGAATAATGAGGCCATCTATTCATCTCCTGAGCATATTTTCACCAATCAAACTTCCATTTTCCTAATATTAAAGATTTGGTATGACATCACAAGAGAAACTTTTTGTATCCACCAAAGCCAGATGAGACTCACAATCATTTATGGCCATATTTTTCCTGAGAGACTGTCTCACAAACAATCAGAGAACATCTGCTAGAAAGCATTTTAAAATGAAATCTGACCTACAATTCAACTCTGTGGCAGTGGTTTGGCTGTTTAAATAAATGCATGCCCTTTAAATCTTAAATTATGAGATAGTTTGTTGAAAGTGTAATGTATTTAGCTTTTATCTAATAACCTCCAGAAATGTAATCAATCCCTCCTTAAAACAGTTCTGAAAGAAATGGCAAAAATGAAAAAAGGCTCCATTTTCATTAGTCATAAATAAAATGACAGCATCCACCTCTAGGGGTTCCGGAGATGTTCCATTGAGAAATTTTCCAGGACTCGATGTATGTGCTTTGGGAAGGTTAGTTTAGAAACATCTCTGGTGTAAATATCGCCTGTAAACACAAATCCATCCTACAGAAATAAATTCCAGGTTTAGCTGGTTTTGTGCCTGTTACTGTTTTGCTGGTTTCTGCAGAAAAGTTATGTGGAAAAATCTAACCGCCTGTCCAAACATTATGTTCTTGAGATTGCCAAGGGCTGGATGCATTTGCTGCAGCTTTTGGATACAAACCCCAGTCTAAAATCAATACATTCTGATATTAAAGCCTTAAAGCAGGATGGGGGGGCTGCCATAAGGACCAACTCAATACCACCACTATTATCTCCAAGGCTTTTTTGCTCCTCTATGCCATAGTTTCGTTTTATTCCTAGCATTTAGAAATTAATTACATTTGCTTCATATTAAGAAATGTAAACTTTAAATAACCCAGCAGGTACATTGACTCCACGATGCTGCCTGGACAGCACTTCTATTTTTCTTAACTTGGGGGAACTAGAGAGGGAAAGGAATCTTTTTCTGAAGTTCTGTTTTCTTGAGGTCCTTTAAAGCACGCTCTGAATCCCACTGAAGCCAACAACCTATTTCCACAGCCTTAAATAGGAAAGCCCTATCCCCTGTCGAGCAGAGCTTCTGCTCTCTGATTGTTTATGTACTTCCTAAAATTACTCATTAGCAATCCATTGTTATGATCTCCTCCATTTTGTATATATTATCCCCTGGCATGCAAATTGAAATTCAAACATCTGGATGTAATCTGGGCAGCCTCTGAAAAGCCTATCTCTGAGTGATTTCCCTTACGTTTAAGCCTTACAGCTTAATTAGTCAACTTTTTAGACCCCTGAAATCATCATGTGCAAACCAGAATCTCTCTCAGCTAATAGCTTGTGGCATAAAAGATTGCTGCAAATCAGAGCAGTTCACTTAACGAGCTATAATTGGAAAAGGACTAAACGATGATATGTAAATGGTTTTGTACAGACAGAAGGGAAGACAAATAAAAAGCCCCTTTCATGTCATCTTTATTCCCATGAATAATCCTCGTGGCTCTTTGAAGTCAGGAGTACTACCCATATATGTAAGAATTTCTGCTGAATATGAATTAGACTGGGCAAGGTCACTACAGATATTGGCATGGAAAATTAGGTTGTGTCTGAAAGTGTCCTAGTTCAGATTGGGGAAAAGGGAGATTTCAGCAAGGTGAGATTTAGTGAAATCCATGGAAACGAGCAACTGTACTCACCAGTTGATTCTGGTAGGCAGTAACAGCAGTAAAAACTGTCTCTGGAAAGATAAATGTCCTGAACTCTTCGGATTTCAGATTTAGCAAAGAAGCCGTGTGATCCTTCTTCTTGATAATGTGGACCCTTGGTTGGTACTTGTGCATGGAGTTCAAAATGATCTGCAAGAAAGAGGGACAAGGGTCCTGAGAAGGGTGGTTAACAGATGGACTTCCAGCTGGACTCTGGAAGGCTATACAAACATAGGGAGAAAACACCCCAAAAAAAGATCTAATTAACACTGCAAAGGGAGATAGCTGAAATCTAACTATCTAGGGGCTGATCTTCAGAGCACACTCTGCAGCTCCTTTGGGCAGTCCCAGAAAAGGAAGGTGGCAAAGCAGGAATCCCAGGAGCTGGTTTCACCTCTCTCCTACACCACTGGTGAGCACAATGTTTTAGAAGCATAAATACCTGTTCCTACAGGTGAGGTGTTTTACATAGAGAATTTGGGATTGCTGGCGTGTGCCCCAGTCTGCAGGTGTCAGCTGCAAGTGGGAATATGGAGCTCTTGAGAATCCACACGTGCAAAATTGTTCAGGTGCAGAATGAAAACAGCCCTTGGAAAAAAAGAAAAAAAGGGGGGAAAAAAAAAAGGAAAAAGAAAAAAGAAAACCCAACCAACCAGCAGCAAACTGGCTGACCAAAAATAAAACTCCCCCAGATCCTTTTACTTACTGTGGCAAACCTATAAAGCAAACTACTTTGTAGACACTCTACTGAAAATGAGAGTGAGGAGGGAAACCAGTCCAGAACCCCAACGTCACCAGGTTGCACCAGATCATCCTCAGTAATAATTGTTTACCAGCTCCCAGAACAATTCCATGCCTGACGTACCAACTAACCCCTTTCAACGTTCACTGGAGTCAAACCAAGAGTCCCTCTTGCTTCACTTACCACTGGCTGGAGGCCTGTTTGGCTGCCTCTAACCACAGTATTACAATATAAGAATTAAATACAGAGCTGGGCTCGCACCAGTCCTTGTTTGGGATATAATCACAGTCACAAGACGGAATTGGCAGTGGTGTGGGTGGTTCTATTTTGCAGGGGCTATAAGGACGTTACAGGCAGCTCTGTACATCTGGAAGAGCTAATGTGCATTCCTCAGGAAGCGTTAACTTCAGCTCAGACACAGCAGCAGTGGTGCAGTGTTTCATGCTAAGTCAGTCAACGAGGAAGGTCGCACGTTGCCTTGGAGTGGAGAGCTTAGAGACAGCTTTGCCACGGCTAAAATTTCCCTTGGTGTTTTCTTCGCTGCTCCTTCGGGGTCAAATATTACTAAGACTTGCACTGTGACTTTGGGAGGGGCACAGAAAGTCATTATAGTGGTGCAGAACCATTATCCTGAAGGTGTTGCATGTCCGCCCTCACCAAGTCCTTTCTCAAGTCATTTCACCATTTTATGGACATAGAGTGACCATTGACCCTGCCTTGAATCTCCTCATCACTCTTCCCTCTCCTTGTAAAATTTGGTCTTACCATCCCAGTCACTTGGGCTGCTCTAAGCAGCTCAAAAAGACATTTTAAAGGATGGTGATGAGCTTATTGGGTTGGACACAGACGTTGGTGGTTCCTGTTGCCTTTCATGGCCATGATATCCATTCCCAAGGCATCACATCTGAGCAGCAGCCGAGCAGGAGGAGGAAAAAGCTGGGACAGAGCAGCTCCCACACATGCCCTTTCCTTTCACTCCTCTGGGAACCAAACGGTGATAAAGAAACTGGATTTCTCCAACGAGACCACGTAATCCTTTATGAAAGTTTTCCAAACCCAAAACCACACATGGATAACAGCCCCTGTCACGATGCCCTACCTTCCAAGAGTAAAGCAAGCCTTCTATTTGTTCTAGTAGAAGTAAGTCAAGGCAAGCTGGGCCATTCAGGTACAAAACAAGTACCCAATGTAGCCCACAAAAGACCCCTGACCAAAGTTAAGGTCACTATTTCCTTTTCATGGGCGTCTGTGTATGTAGTGCTCCATCTGCACCCCTTCACAGGCTGATATCAGTCAGTAGGACACACTGTGCAAAGATCCTACTTAACATAGATGCACCTTCTTCTGTTAGGACCATCAAAACAGCCTTGAAGGGGTTAGATACACAGGGTGCATCTCACAGATGGTGGTCTTGGAGTCCAAGCAGCCCCTCCACGTAGCTATCAGAAGATGCCTGATGGCTGAGACTCCTGTTGGTGTGCCCCAAGAGGAACATCAGGTGCATATAAATTCATGGCAGCCCCTCAGCACACCGTGCTGACGGGCACCCAGCCATCCCATCTGCCTTGGTGCCAACAGCCTGCAGCAGGGGAGGTGACCAGGAGCCATCCTTACAGGGTCCTCTTTGCTGTAAGGTCAGGCAGGTTTGTAGGCATCTGGCTCCCACTGGCTAACAGAGCAGTTGCCAGAGGCAATCTGGATGCCAGCTGCAAAATCCTCGAGGTGGCTTTGAGTTCAGGAGCTGTGCTGTGAATACAGCTTCCATATTACCAAAGAGGAGTGTTACCAGGAAAAGTTTGCTTTCTAAAAGCAAAGGTGCCCAACTTCTGCAAGGTTGACTTAAAAAAAAAACCCCAAACCCATAACTCCTTGGGGCTATTCTGAAAGTCCTAATTTCACAGCTACCCGTCAGCCACGTTCTCACCTCTGTGTTTGCTTTTGCAGACTTCCATATGTTGGAGTTTTGCTGTCAGAAATGCCAGAAAAGCAATTACAATAATATATACATTCGTGGCTCACCTCACCAGAGACCAGAAATGATACCACCCCAGCTAAGTGCAACCAAAAGTCCTAAAAGCAGTAGCCTGTGTGATCAGCACCAGAAAACTAGGAAAAAAATCACGTTCATAAATGTTCCACAATGAGAAAAATGGGAATTACTCTCTTGGCTGTAAAAATCTGGGGCCAGGAGCCGTTTCCTTCCTCTGGTGAGGATATCTGAGAGTGTTTCCATGGAGCAAGCTGTTTGTCATGCACACAGAGATAAAACTTCTGCCTGATGCTGGGGGAGAATATGGACATAGCTATGAGGTTATGCATGCTGATGAAGGCACACCAACTGAGATCCAACTCCAAAAGTCTCAAAATAAGAGAAAACAAACAAATGCAAGAACAAACAAACGCCTCTCCTCATATTCCTTCTTCAGGAAATAAGCCACCCTGCAAATAAACCACCAACATCACCTTAACACCCAAACGTCTTCTGGAGGATGGAGAAAGCAAGCAATGAAAAACTGGAATCAGGTTGGATCCAGCTTCCCTACCTATCACTAGTATTTAAAGGTGGTTTTCGGGTCATTGGAGCATCCTCAGGAGTCAACACGCCTTATCAAACAGAACTAAGACTTTAGCAGGTCACTTAAAAAGGTCTTGTTGGTGAAGAAGGGCTCTTTTAAACCAAAGGCAGAGGTTTCAGGAGGCATTTCAATTCTCTTAGTACACTGGAGCTCAGAAATACCATTGGCCACAGCACAGGGAGCCCTCTGTAAAGGCTCCCAGAGAATGAATTTCTCCCTTAATTCTACTGAACATCCAGTGATGGTATTTACACAGCTTCAATAGAGCAGCATGTAAGATCTGACGCCCTAATTTGGAACACAAAACCCTATAGAATAAGAAGAAGGGAGTGCTCCATGAAGGCGTGACATGTCAGGCAAATCTCAACATGGGATCAAGCCCTTGGGGCTTATCCTGACCTGAACATGCAAACCTTCCCATCCATTTTGGCACGAAGAACAGGATCCACCTCTCCGTGCTGCTTCAAAAGTTAATCAGGAGGCTGCATCTCCAACTCCCCGGGTCCTTTTCTCCCGTTGTCTGTGCTGGAGACGATGACATCTTCTTGCTCTGTCACGTGTCTCTGTTCCCGACAGCTTCTCAGACCTACTTCTTCTTCATACTCATCCAGGCTTCTGGGAACTGCTCCACTCCTAACTAGTGTGCAATATACTGCTGCGAGCCCTTTATTAGAGGCACACATGGCCCCTGTTATGATGAAAAATGCCTCTTTTTAAATGCGCACGTATACCGCTCTATCATCACTCTGTGATGGAGCCTACAAATCTTCAGCTTTGCCCTTCTACAGATTATGAAATAAAAGAGAGAGGGGAAAGAAAAAAGAAAAAAAAAAAGCCATTCTCTTCTAGTCAGGAAGGGAACAACAGTGGGAACTGTATTTAAGAAAAATACACCCCCAGATGGCTCTGTACAAAAGAGCAACGCAGAGGCAGCTATCTGGGCTTCCCTCTGGTTTGGTTTGAGGTTGGTTTTTTTTTAAAGCTACTTTTGTTGTTGCTTCCAGGATGGATTTTAAATTATCAGGGCTGTGGTTCAGTTCTTAGGTCTGGAAATGAGTGAAAATTCTCTTTCAGATGCAAAGCGTTCGAACACAGCTCAGACAACTGGGTGCTGCCTCACGCAGTCAGAAGAGGCAACAAATGTCACACTAGAGGAGGGACTTCTGACACCATGAATGCCACAGTTATTCAGCTTTACAGGTTAGGGAACCCTACACGTGCTTCAGAGATCAAAATTGTTCCTCTCCTCCCTACACCTCATTTACTGATGCTGCCTTGTGCATGTTCCTAACTGCCCCCTTCTTGGCCAACAACCATTTCAAATCCATCCCTCTGTTCCTTCAGCCTCCCCCCTGGGGAACACTGAGTCAGGAGGCAACATTTTTATCTCTCCCTTTGCAATTTGGAGGTTTTACCAAGCTGTTCCTGCATTATACAGGCATTTTTGGGGAGGGGCAGGACAGACACACTTCTTACTACCTACCATTAGAGAGCCAGGTAGCTAAAGGAGTTGTCCCCACTCATGGAGCAGCTCTGTAACCTATTTACCATCTTCCAGCCTGTGACAACAAACTGGTACCAATCAGACCAAGAGCCTATTCCCTTCAGAGGTCCAAGCCCACCTTGTGGCACGTTGACTTCCAGGTGGCCTACAGGTATTTCAGGGGCAACTGAGGCACTCTTTATCTTGTCTTATCTTATCTCTATAACTCAACAGCCCTTGTTCTGCTGTCACACAAGGATTTTCTGCTGACCCTGTGCCCATGCTGTGTTGACTCTGGAGGTAAAAGAGCCCTTATTGATGGACCCAAACCTCAGCTGGTTGCCTGTAATGAGCTTCCAAGTGTATATAGAAAAGTGTGTGAGCCTGATGGCCAGTGCACATGCCAAGTCACAGCAAAATGTGGGCAGAAGCGTGACAAAAATCTCTCCTGCCTCCCTTCTCTGCCTTGCTTTGATGCTCAGCTCCACCCTGAACTTGTCACCAATGGATGTTCTGCCTCCGATGGCAGTAGGAGCTTAATTGGAATGCTTGTGTTGACCTGGGCTCTACCTTCTGAAAGGTAAAACCCTTTAATTTCTGAAGTCACTTGTTCCTCAACAACAGGTTAAAGCTTCCAGCAGTGCCCTTCTCCACTGCAGATGTACTCACGTGGCCGTGCTGGTCCAGCTCATTGTTGGTGAGTTTGACTTTTTCGAAGGACACCATCTGCTTCAGCAGTTGCTCTCCTGTGAACGGGGAGTCAGGGTGCACGTACAACCTAAAAAACAAGGGGAGGGAAAAGGCTTGCTCATAAAAACCAAATCTCACCTCTCGGCTTGTGCGTGGGCATCACCTCCATGTGAAATTAAAAAGCCCTTAATATCTTGCTTTTGGGATATGTGTTGTTTCCACAGACATGGATTTCCTCAGAGTTTAAGGTAATCCAGAACTGCCACTCAAACAAGACACAATCTCCCCTAAATTAATGGACTCTTGAAACATGGCCATTAATGAAAGACAGTGAAGCAGACGACTCGTTTAACTCCCTGAAACATAATGAAGAATCCTGTGTCCAAGTGCTCGATTGCTCTTTACCATACCTATTATTTTATCTAGTTATCCAAAAAGGAGACATGAACCAACATTCGTTGTTGTGTCTTTCCCCAAATGAAAAATTGACCACGTCTATCCCCACAGCTGTACTAACAAGCACTTAAAATAACAATGACTACAGCTCTGAGAGAAAAAACACAGTGTCGTTGGAGAGATAATGGGGGAATGCAGATAAAAATGCATTTTTCTTTATATGTAACATTAAGCTGTGATAATGATTTTAACCTGCACTCGATCACATGTTGGCTGTGGTGACGTCTGTTTATAAGAGGCTGATGGCTGCAGCCCAGCACAGTGGTCTGAGATGAAAAATTAATTGTAGCTCTGTAATTAAGAACTCACGCCACTCGGGAGATGAAGGAGGAGAAAAGGAAGCATGGAAGACATGTAGATACAGTGATATATACATTACAATTAGACTAATTACAAATTCCTGCCTACGTGAAAACAATTTTATAGGAATAATGTATTGCCGAAAATGATTTAACTCAACTATTTTTTGTGTGATAGGAAATTAAGAGCTGAACGAGACCCTCAGCTGGTGCAAACCAGCCCTGTTCTGCTTCTTTCTGGGTTGGTTATCACTCACTGAGAGCCCAGATCTCATTTTGGGTGATGTGTTTGGCCACACGGGTGGATTTCTTCCATTAGGTGGGTGGGGCAGCGCCGAGATGCTGGGTTAGAAAGATAAACATTTGTTGAGCTACGATTTTGGTTAGGCAAGAGGAGAATGGAAAAACCACTAAACGATGGGGCGTGACTCTCTGATAGACTAGGCTGATCCCTAATCAAGGAATGTCCATGCTGGAGACCCCAGGGAGCACAGCTCTGTTGCTCAGAGAGGAAGGAGATCTGATCCTGTGCTCTGTTTTCACCAGCAGAATCCCAAAGATACAGTGAAACTACAATTTTACTAGCATAGCTTGCTTCTGATGTGCAGGATGTTTTCCTCATGCTGCTTGGAAGCACAGCGTGGCTGGTAGAGCTCTGTCCATGGGAGGGATGCTGAGCCAGGGTTCCTCTTCCAATAAAATATTCCTAGCATGCAAGGATCCTCACTGCTACTGACTCTGCTCATTGCACTGCAAAGCTCATGAGAAATTAGGTCTCCAAAAACCTGAGATCTGGAATCCTGTTGCACCAAAAGAAAAAATTTAACTCTTATGAAAATGAACTTCACCTTCCTGTAAAAAAAAAATAAAATGGGGAAAATCTCCAGCTTTAGAGCCCTGAATTAGAGAAGACAAAACAAAAAGTGCCCCAAATACACTCTTCAACTTCTCAGTCAGTCTGGTGATATTCTTTTTATTTTTTTTTTAGAGCCTGACTCCTAATTTTGAATGTCTGGTTAACTAATAATGCTTTCTGTGATCACAGAGTGTGAGGCTCAGCAAAGTTGGGCTAATTGGGGCCAAAAAGCCAAATGATTTCAAATAAGTGCTGGGCAATGAGTAAAGATCTTCACGTGTCTAGAATCAGAGCACAATTGTTTTACACCATAAGTGGTTAATGCTTGGGATGACTTTAAATCTACGAGGTGCCTGGAGGTTGGCAGAGCACTGACAGGAAAGACACAGAAGGATGGGCACCTGAATATCACCAGAGCTTGCTTTTCTTTACTGATTTGCTACCCACCATCAATCCCACCCCAACACACGGTTCCACCTGGTGAACTACACCTATCCACATGCTTCTCCTACAGCCTGACCCTGCCCACCTCAGAGAAGAGGGCTGAGAACGAGAAACATCACTCTGAAGTAGAAATCATCAACAAAATCAGGAGCAAATGGGTTAGAGAAATAAAGGGACACGTCCCAGCACAACACACGAAGCTCCTCCAGAAGTTTGCACGAGCTCTGCTGCCCAAGGTTGGCCAGAATCAAGTGGCTGCTCAGTTCAGTTCACAAAAGCTTTAGGAGCCATATTTGGATGTGAAGTTTCTCCACAGAATATGTCTTGTGATATATGCAAAGTTTGGGTACTGCTGCTGTCTTGCATATTTTGGAATGTGACAGCACTCTCCTGTTTAGTTTAACAGTGGCTGTGGTCCTGCAAGCCCCACACATGCTGCTTTTAATGACCTTAATGCCTCAAATAATTTGCAAAATATAACACCTTTTAAAAGTTTCCTGCCTAGAATTCTCTGGAAGCATGTAAACATTATAACTTCATTGACTGTAGCCAAACACAATAAAAAATAAACCATTTTTAAAACCCCAGACTTTTGAGTGAATAAAAAGGAGGTGAGAAAGGAAGAAGAGCAAATAAAGGTACATGCTGAAACTTATTAAACTGATGTTTCACACAGTCTTAGCAATTTGAAAGAACAAACATAAAATATCACACAGGAATTCTATCCCCAGATAGCACTTTAGGAGATTTACAAAAGACTCTCTGAAAAGTATTTTCATTTAAGTGTTCGTTGCAACATAAACTTGTCTTCAACGTTGACAGCAGGAAGACAGGGATAAAACTGGGGTTTTTTTTTTTTTACAGAAAGTTCCCTGAAGGGCTAATCTTTCAAAGAGAATCACAGAATACTTATTAATTGTGGGGGGAAAAAAAAAGCTGTCTTAGCGTTGAGTGTGTTCTTTGGGTGTTCTTGCCATGGAAAGAGCAAAACATCTAAGGGGTTCAAGCCTGCAAAGTCTTACCCCCCTGCACAAGGTGACTCCTGAATAATTCCCCTGCTGCCCTCCTGCCCGTGCAGATGCAGGCAGGGATGTGCACGAGGAGTCAGCACCTTGGTACCAGCACCCAGGCGCTGACACTCCCCAAGTCAGGAGAGCTAAAGCTGTGTGTTTGTAGGACAAGAAATCATAATTTCATTAAGCTCCTCTGTTACTGGAGCAGGACCAAACCCGTTTTGAGGTGGGAGGAGTACTGCTTTTAATCTGCTGGAGCAAAACTCCCACCTCAAAAGATGCATTAACGCTCCAGAAAAAAAAAAAAAATGACACTAGTAATGCAAAAATCAACACGCTGAACCTCTTGACATCCTTTTTTATCCTCCCTGAACAGGAGTATAAGAAGGAGAAAGTGCATAGATGTGTGTGAGTGCCTTTCATACAAAGAATAAGTCGTCTGTGCCTGTGCTATGATCAGTGGTCTTTTGGCTGAGCATCCTGAAAATGAAACAGGAGAAGAGCACGTTGACACAGAGGGGCAAAAGAGCCTGAAAATGCCACAGCACAGACATACAGCTGTACATGGGAGCACTGATCTGATGGGGACCTTAAAGAGCCACCACAGTAGGAGGATAATAAATAGTAAATTCCAAGGAGGTTTGACTCCAGCTCTAAAACACTCAGTTGCTAATTAGTCCAACGATCAATCACTTGTCTTACATTCTTATATTTCCTCATTGAGCTACTCTATGCCAGAATGTGAATTAACAAGCTATTTAAAGGTAGCCCAGAAGGCACCCGAAATGAAAAATAAGAAGGGGAGAACCCTGCCTTTAAAACTATTTCTGTCCTTCCTTGATTTCTTCTTTGGATGCCGACTCCTTTGGAGCAGGCTCCGTCTTTTTCCTTTGGGTTTTGATCAGTGCCCATTACAATACGTCAAATGAAGCCCTCAGACGTTAACCACATTGCAAGAAGGAGTTTTTGGCCATGAAAACAAAGCCGACATAACTCCTAGGTTGCTGTCTTTAATCACAGCTTCTCTGCATGCACTTTTTGTTTGTTTACTTCCCCGAGCCGCCTTCCAGAGATCAGCAGTCAGCAAGATTTCAGCTGAACTATTTATACGAGGAGAGCTTGGAGGATTTGGGTCCCTCAACTCACACAC
>NW_008582374.1:0-608 GCF_000691845.1 Merops nubicus | reverse complement strand
GTCCCAGCTTTCTCAGCCTTTCCTCATGGGAGACATGCTCCTGTCCCTTCATCATCTGTATGTCCCTTTGCTGGACTCTCTCCTTTAGATCCATGTTTCTTTTGTACTGAGGAACCCAGAACTGAAAACACAGTACGCCAAGTGTGGCTTCACTAGTGGTGAGCAGAGAGAAAGGATCACTTCTCTGGCAATATTTTGTCTAATGCAACACAGGATATGATTTGCCACTTTAGCCACAAAGTCACATTGCTGTCTGATGTTCAACTTGGTGTCCACCAGGATCCCCAGGTCCTTTTCTGCATAGCTGCTTTCCAGCTGGGTGGTTCCCGGCATGCATGGCTGCCTGAGGCTGTTCTGCTCGATGTGCAGGACTTTGTACTTTCCTTTGTTGAATTTGATGAGGCTGATGACTTGTGCATATCCAGTGTTTGTAGTGTTCACTACTCTTGTCCTCCCTCCCTCTCTCCAAATCTTCTTTTCTCCAGACTTTTCCATTGCTCTCAGGGGCCTGGGATTCCTGAAGACTGGTGTTATGTGTAAAGACTTGAGGTGAAGAAAGCATTGAGAACCTCAGCCTTTTCCATGTCATAGAATCACAGAATCATAGA
>NW_008582373.1:7448-14569 GCF_000691845.1 Merops nubicus | reverse complement strand
CCTGCGGGCTGAGGTAAGAGGATTTTGTGTGGATAAGTACAGACTACACTGGTGTGTTTCCCTGTCGTGAGCTGCCTCTTCTGTGTCAGTTTTGCTCTTATGGTTATTAGGTTTGTTGGAGCAGGTAGTGTGTCTATGTTACATCTCAGACAGCTGTCTTAGCATTTATCTTTAAAACTTTTGGGTGAATTTTCTAGAACACTTGAAATAACATCCTGGTTATTGGTAATAGGATTTTTATGACTGATATGAGACTGAACAGGAAAAGATCAGTTTTGAGGGATGGCAAAAGTCCTCCCCACCAAAAATTGCCGTGATTGCTTTAATCAAGATGTGGGCATGAGTGAAATTAGGGCAAGGCATAATGATTTATTCCAACGAATATGGAAACTTCTAGGGAGCCTACTGCTATGGTAGAATGAGGTGTTATTTCTTTGTTTAAATGCTCTGGAATTCTGTAATTTTTATTGTCTTGGTGAATCCCTGCAATCAAATAAGGCAGTGTTACTGCTGAAGTATGTCAAAAGCAACGGGTGGCTAAGCATGGGTCTGGGACTGCCTTTTGACACAAAACCACTTGTGTGCTTCTGTTGCATGCTCAGTTTACCAAGGTCATAATACAAAAGCTCATCTCACACTTCCAAAGTAAAGACTATGATGCTGTATTCCCTAGCTTCATTTTGTGTCCAGTAGCCAGGTCATTAGTCAGAAAATTGTACCCAAATAGTTGTCCCTTTGGAGTATCCATGAAACACCGTGTTAGCAATGTTTTCTTTATACCTTTGGACTGACATTGTTGTGTCACTTATTTCTCCATAAAATATCTTGTGCTTTACATAAAAATGTAAAATTGCTTATCATCACATCTACATCCTCAGCCTTGTCTTCCTATAGAAGACTTTGGTGGTTGCTAGGCAGGTGAAATGCAATATTCTGAATTTTGGCTAAATCATGTGATAGTCCATCCAGAACCTTGCGTCATGCATTGCCAAAGTTAATCTGACACCATTCAGGCCACAAGGACATGTGTGTAGGCAAGGTTACAGATGTGGCTCCAGTGACTTCTCTTAACTCATAGTACAGGTGACCACTAGATACATCAGATATTCAGGAACATATTGAAATTGTCACTAGCATTTCATATTTCGTTTCAGTCCAGCAGGTGAAGACAGACAGTGACACTTGGCTCCATGTGTATGTTAAAATCTTCTGTGAAGACTAGCATTTAGAAACTAAATTAAGAAGGACAAATTTCTTTCCCTTGAAATTTCATATTCAATGTATTTTATTCTCACAAAGTCAGTGCTATAAGGACAGGCTTTGTCAGCTGAAAACTTTTATTAAAATGTCTTATATACAGTGCCATACACACAAGGAAATCTGCTGAAGTCACACATCACTGGTAATATTTCAAGATCACCCTTTTATGTAACATTCTCTAGTATTACCTTATTCAAAGTTCTTTGAATACTTTTCTTAGAATTTGATCCTTGGAAAATCATTAATCTGGATGACTTCTTGATTCAGAAGTGTGTCCCAGAACATCTTTTCCAGTTGTAGCAATCTTTCCTCCCCTTCACTTCTCTGCCTTTTTCATCTGTGTCCACATGAGAAATTATAGAAAGCTAAAATCTTTCCAACTGAAGGCTCCAACATCTAATGGAGCTTTCATCATGACCACAATTGCTGGTCTTAATGAAAATTGTTCCCTCACCCAACCATAGATGAATGGCTCATTTGTATATTCTGTTCCATACAGTAACTATATGCCCTGAAAAAACAAAGTATTTTATATTCTTAGAAATCTATTCAGAATGATGGGAAGTGAAGCCAGAATCTTTCAGATACTTGAAAATAAACTTTCAGGACATACAACAGAGGAAACTGGGATCCAATAAAATTTTCATATTCAATCTTTTCACTACCAAAATTCAAAGGGCAAGATACAGCTACACAAATGAGGGAAAATTTCATGATGTTGTTATTTCTCTAGTAGATGAGCCACAGGAAATACTTCTCCGGACTAATCATGGAGCCATAATGTTTTAAAGTGCTTTTTCATTTCCTCCCTTCATTAATACTGGAACTGTGAATTAAACTATGCAAGGTATGGAACAACCTACTTAGAATGATATGTAGTCTATGGAACAGGCTTCCTTGGCGTGCCTCCAAATCCACTGAGCTGGTAGTAAAAAACTACCAGAAGAAGAAGAACAAAGGCTTGATAAAAATTCTTTTGCTGATATCCCCAATGTAGAAGCTCTGAGAATGGTGTTTGTTTGTTTGTTTGTTTTCATCTCTTCCTCTGACACTGCTCTGTAGGTGGAGGTAGTAGTCTGAACTGTTTACTTGCTTTTCATTGTGGCAGAAAAAAAACTAACTGCTTTTCTTTCATTCCCCCAGAGCTTATCCTGAAGTCAACTGTTTATATTGGAATTGTTTCTATTCCCTCTCAGTTGTTACCTCTGATAGTCACTGATTCTTCATCTACTGTGACTGACCAGAAAAAAAAAGAAAGCCTTTGGAAAGATAACAAGGTTTGCCTTGAAATGCTGGTTTAGATGCTTTTACCCTTCACATCTATTTCAGCCCTATCTAAATAAAGATGTAATACAATGAAGGAAAAACCTGTCTAGAACACTTAAAAGCTCAGGAATGTTTTCTTAGCTTAAGAGAAGGCTTTGTACTAGAATAAATGTTGATTTAAGATTTAGATAAGTTCCATATTCTTCTATTTGATTACAATGTTTATATACATGTTAGTTATAATTGTCACAGTCTGTCACTCCATAATGTCTTTTAACTCCTTTTTGGTTATCATTCTCCTTCAACTGAAAAGCACTTTTGAGGTATTTTACTTTCATAGCAATCATCTCTACAACTTCATTCCCAAAGATGAATACATTTATATACAAATTCTGGGTATATATCATTTTGATATAAGTCCTCTGAAATAGAATTTGAATGTTTGTTCTGTTCACTTCATCCTACTCTGACTCTAAAGGCTCTATATCAAACATATTAGATTAAGCCTATTTTACTTTAAGCTGTAAGCATGACCTTTAGGTTAGCATTTTTTCTTTCGTCTGGCTAAAGTGAATAAACATCACCAGGAAAAATGGATTTTTTTGTCCTTTGTAAGAAATTAGCAAACAGCCAATATTCCTAGACACCAGCATAATATCAACCTATGTGACTCTGACCACATTGTTTGTCCTGTCAAGACTGTCAAGCAAATTTCCAAAATGTGGCTTTATTTAAATCCATTCATTTATAGACTACACACATTCTATGTCATCAGCTGGCTGAACATGGTGGAAAATATTACTGAATGTGCAAAGGCAGTTATGCAGTGTTACAGTGTATTTAGGCACAGGGCTCTGTCTCTGCCTCTCAAAACACCACAGATCCTTTGGGACTCCAACACTTAGCAGAAATAAGATTTGCTATTCACCTGAGTGGCTAGCATTTATTTAACTAGGGAATCCAGAGTTATATATATTTGGAGCTCACCCACCCATACTCATCATCACAAAGTCCAAGAATGATAATTAGAGACAGGTTGCCACTGTATCTTTTCAGACAGATATGTGGCAGTCTGAACAGATTAATTTCTGATCCTAGAAAAGAGGAGGCCATCCAAGAAAGAGATTCTGTTTACAAATTGCATGCCTGGCCTTGTACACTGCCCAATCAATAAACAAGGCTTGCTTTTTTTTCTGCTCATTTAACATTTTTTCTACAAAATCTCTAACAAATCTCTACTCATTTAGCATTTACAAAGACAGGGATTTTGCTTGAGAACTGTATGAAGGTTTTCTCTGATTTAGTATTTATGTGTATAACTGCTTTAATTTGGCATCAAACAAGGATAGGAAACATTATCTACGTAAAAGGTGAACCTGTTATGATGACATTAAGATCAGACACAAACCATTTCCTCAACCATACACTTAGTTGTATGTCTCTGCAATACAATGTAGTGTTATGTGAGATGCCTCTGCTAACTCTGAAGGCATTACCTTGTATATCTGAATTACTGTAGCAAATTACAGCATCTCATCAGCTTAATTAGCACTGCCAAAAGTAGGTCATCTGTTTTTTGATATATTTTTTCAATGAAAAACAGATTTAAAAGATTGCATTTCAAAGTAAACCATGTAAACTAGAAACAAATATGATGATGTCCTGTTTACAATACCTTGATGTTTATGTACGTGTGCAGAACCATAGAATCATGGAATGATCTGTGTTGGAAAGATGTTTAACAGTCATCTAGTCCAACCTTCCTCCATTGAGCAGGGACATGCTCAACTAGATCAGGTTGCCCAGAGCCCCATGAAGCCTGACCTTGAATGTCTCCAGAGATGGGGCCTCCACCACCTCTCTGAGCAGCCTTTTCCAGTGTTTCACCACCCTCATAGTAAAGAACTTCTTCCTAATGTCTAATCTAAATCTACTCTGATCTAGTTTAAAACCACTGTGCCTCGTCCTATCACTGCACTCTCTTACTATGTGCACCTATGTCTATGTGTACACACATACACACTTGACATATCACCTGTATCTGCCTAGATAGAATCATAGAATGACAGAATGGTTTGTGTTGGAAAGGACCTTAAAGATCATCTAGTTCCAACCACCATCTCTATCTAGAGTGTGATGTTGTGCTATCAACATATTTCAAAATTCTATGTTTTAAGAGCAGTATGACTTAAGATGCAGAAGTAAAAAATGTCCAAGTCACACAGACAGTACTTTTTTTTGCCAGTGACCTATATATTGACCCAGTTACTAGAAATTTTTAAAGTTCATTTACTCCGTGGGTGATGGGCATCCTAGAAATTCAGCTTTGGTTTTGTGTGTTGATGGAGAGAAACATACTATGCTGCTAGGATCTTTGATTTAGGTAAACAGAATACACAACACTGATACTTTACATGCGTGTTCTCTTTTTTTTTTTTTCTTTTAATTTAGCTTTTATTTTCTCCAACTTACAATTAAATCTTCTTTTATTCTCCCCTTCTTTTATTCTGTTACTCTTGTAGCTAGCAGCATATCATGACTTTACTCAAAATCAAAGGTATTTTGAAACAGGAGTCAGCATAAACTCCCCTCTTCCTTTCAGTCTTGCCTCAAAAGTCCTATCTCACTTGCACAAAGTTCTTTAGGGCAATTGCTACACTATCATAATTCTTCAGATTGGTAGGGAGGGAGATCTGTTTCAAAACTGATGACATAGCACCCCGAGAATGACATATGACATATCTGAGTGCTTCTTGCTCTTCCTAAACTGGCATCACAACAGACCTGTGTCTTGTGAAAGAGTGATTGGCTGTGTTTACATGACTTTTCAGATC
Organism: Merops nubicus; assembly: GCF_000691845.1. Classification (NCBI taxonomy): domain Eukaryota; kingdom Metazoa; phylum Chordata; class Aves; order Coraciiformes; family Meropidae; genus Merops; species Merops nubicus. The sequence continues at coordinate 9,209 of NW_008582373.1, read as the reverse complement.
CTGGTGTCTGAAACTGTGATCTCAGTTTTACCACCAGAGCCTCTGATAGGATAACTTACATTTGAGCTCCCATATCTTAACTCCTGTTACAAGCTATGGAGCCCTATGGTTTATCTAGGCTCCATCAAATGCCATGGAAGCTTAGAGGTCTAATTCATTTACAGATGTACAAGTTGAAGTTTCTTTATTTGTTAGCTGAATCCCATTGTCAGTGTTGGTCAAAATCCCTGGATCAAGCACAGTGTATTACTTTTTGGAGATAAAATGTTGCCAAAAGATGGGCATAGGATCTTGACTGCTGCTTGCAGATATTTGGAAAGTAATGGTCCACATTTAGACTCAGACCTTAGTGTTTAATAATACTGTTCTGTATAAATTTGCTGTTCATGTTGGGACATTGTTTCTGATTTATATTTTAAATGTGTTTTAGCACCATTTGCTTTTTATATTTTTCTACATAAGATCATAGGTGTTCATTATTGATCTTGATTTCCTGGAGCACTTTCTAGAGTGAAGTAAGAAATACTTCCAGTTTCTTTGCATGAAATGCAAGCCTTTATTAACTTTTCTTGCTAAATCAAACAGAATGTTTTGACATTTTCATACTTAGTGTTGTATTACCTTGGTTTTATAGATATTTTTTTTTCTGCTTTCCCTTCATTTTAATTGTTCTCATCCCGTGCTTGGGTTATCTATGTGTGAGAGTATGGATCAGAGAAGATGGTGGTGGTGTTGCTATTTATGTGCAGGAACAGCTGAAATGTATTGAGTTCTATCCAAGGAGGAAGATGGAATGGTTTGAAAGCTTGTACGTAAGAATAAAGGGACATGCAACAAGGGTGAAACTGTTGTGGGAGTCTACTATAGACCACCAAACCAAGAAGAAGATGTTGATGAGGCCTTCTACAGACAACTGGAGGTGGTCTCTAGAACACACTCCTTGTACTGGTGGGGGACTTCAATCAACCTGATATTTTTTGGGAAGCCCACACAGCTAGGCAAGATCAGTCAAAAAGGCTCTTGCAGTGTATCAATGATAACTTCTTAATGCAGGTGTTGGAGGAACCAAGAAGAGGTGCACTGCTGGAGCTTGTATAAATGAACAAAGAAGGACTAGTTGGGGACATTAAGGTTGGGAACAGCCTTGGTGACTGACCACGTCATGGTGGAGTTTAGTATTTTACCAAGTAGAAGCAGGGCAATAAGTAGGGTTACAACCCTGGACTTCCACAGGGCTAACTGCACTCTTCAAATATCTAATTGCAGGATTCTCATGGGCCAAAACTCTGGAGGGTAAAGGGGCCCAAGAAAGTTAGTCAATTTTTAAATACCACTTCCTCCAAGCCCAAGATAGGTGTGTTCCCTTGAGTAAGAGAGCAGGTAGACGAGCTAAGAGCATGGATGAGCAGGGAGCTTCTGAAGAAAATCTCATGGGAGACAGAAGTGTATAGCTTATGTAAAAAAGGACTTGTCACTTGGGAGAAACATAGGGACACTGTCAGAACATGCAGGAAGGCAGTAAGGAAGGCCAAAGCCCTCTTTGAACTAAAACTATCAAAGGAAGTAGAAGAGAACAAAAAAGGCTTCTTCAAATCTATCAGCAGTAAAAGGAACACTAGGGGCTGTGTGGGTCCACTGCTGAATGAGGCACAGCCCTGATCACTGAGGGTGCAGAGGAGGCAGAGCTGCTGAATGCCACCTTTGCTTTGGTCTTTAATCCTGAGGCCAGCCCTTGTGAACTCCAGACCCTAGATGTAGGAG
>NW_008582373.1:0-7212 GCF_000691845.1 Merops nubicus | reverse complement strand
AGCAAATGTGAGAGGTGGCTGAGAAAAGCCAATGTCACTCCAGTCTTCAAAAAGGGCAAGAAGGAAAATCTGGTAAACTACAGACTGCTCAGCCTCACCTCCATCCCTGGAAAAATCATGGAACGGCTCATTCTGGAGGTCATCTCTAAGCACATGGAAGAGAAAAAGGTTCTCAGCACTAGACGGCATGCATTTAGCAAGGGGAAATCATGTTCAACTAATCTGATAGCATTCTATGATGTGGTGACTGAATGGGTAGATGCAGGGAGACCAGTTGATGTGGTCTACCTTGACCTTAACAAGACATTTGACGCAATCCCCCACAACATCCTCCTGAATAAGCTCAGAAAATATGAGATAGAGGAACAGGCAGTGAGACGAGTTGAGAACTGGCTATGCAGTAGAGCCCAAAGAGTGGTGATCAATGGTGCCAAGTCCAGCTGGAGACCTGTAACTAGTGGCATCTCCCAGGGATCAGGATAAACACTTGAAATTACAGAATTCTCCACTGTTTTCTTTCTAAAAATTATCTATGGATGATTTTGATGCTGTTTCATTTTCATTTTTAATCACAATATTACTATACTTAAAGGGAACATATTGAGAATCACAGAAGGAAAAAGCAGAAAACATTTCTTTCTTTTTTTTTTTTTTTAAATATGTTTCATTAGCTGTGCTATTAATGGATTTAAATTACTCTTTCATACCAGAATCTTAGCTATAGCTTGAATGTATATCTGATTTCAGGTCTAAAGTATATGCTTTATATACAAATGCTGGGCTTTTATTTTTAATATATACATATATAGCAGAAAAAAATAATTTTGATGTTTAAATTAACACAGACATTTTAGTTATGGATGAATGATTTAATCAGGATACACTGTCATATTTTTTTCAGGTGCATTCTGGCTGCCTCAGGCTTTTTGACCTCAGCAGACATCTGTCTTTTTATGAATGACACCACAGTTGACCCTTCTCTTTGGAGCCTAGGCAAAAGGTGAGGACTGAGCAGGGCATGGGGCAGAAACCTTTCCCAACCAGGAAGTGTCAAGCTTTATCTAGGTAGCTGTGATTTTCAGATCAAATGCAATCTGGTTTCACTGAAGACTACCAGAATTCACCACACTCCAATGGGGTCAGAAATAATCTCTCAGGAATAGTGAGCTTTTATTTCTGAAGGATTTATTAAGTCAGGGATATTTTGGTAGAGTAACCCTGGTGAGCTCTGTTGTTTCTGTATTACTTTGATTAGTAAAATATCAACACAATGCAAGTCAGACAATAAAAACAGACTTTAAAATCCATTTTTTGGCATTAATTCCTCCTCTTATATTTCACCTAATGTATACTGGGGCAGATTTCTACAGCAATATAACTCCTATTATAGTGTCTTCAATATAGAAAATATTTCTCTTTAGTCTTTCAAAATATACAGATTTTAAAAACTTTGAATCTTGCATGATAATGTTGTGATGACAAAAGAAAATTTTAAGTTTATAAACCAAGTAGCTATTTTTAAAAAAATGTTAGGCAAATACACAAGTAAATACCTATTAAGTTTCGTTTTGCCCAGTCTCCAGTTGTTTCAAGCATATGTCACTATCAGGAATAGCAAGGATTAAGAGCATTCAGAAATTGTAGATAAATTTATTTTGCCTTCTTTCTGATTTACTTATTTTTTATCTGTTGTTAGGATGACAACTGTAGCAAGATAGTTGGAAAACTGGATAATGGTATTAAAATCTATCTCAACATTCTCCTTTAATTTCAAATATTTACCCATTTCTAACATAGGCCAATGGAAAGGATTTATACTTGAAACATGACAACTACCATTATCAGTTCTGTCTCCCAAGACTACTATGGATCAACTTCCCAGCATCAAGTACATAAATAAGCTTTTATGGCTTCCTAAAATTCTTTAGCTTGATCTGCAAGAATATTCTAAAATGAGTGTGCACCCACAACATGTGTTCTCTTGGCATATACATGCAAACATCAGTGTAATGAATCTGTCCCATCATCTGTTTGTTAGATGTCTTTATTTTTCTCATTTTTAACTTTAATACAGAAATTATATCCTCCTCTTAGTACTGTTTGCTGTGAAAAGTGCAAAACCTGTCAATATGCAAATATTCGGCACACACTTCAATGAATAACTAAATCAATAGTTGTACTGTCAAGCTCTTTGCTAAGCAAATTAAGGCAATTATTCAATCATTGTTAAAAATGAATATAGAAAAGAGAACTAATGTATGCTAGTTCTCAGACCTTTGGATCTCTGTAGATTTGTAAAATCTGCTTGAAAGATATTTGTAAGTAGTCTGGGAAAGTGGAGACAATTCCAGCAGACAATCAGAAAAAAATCAAATTGACTTTCAGCAACTTTTCCCATAGAAAAAGAATACCTTTCACCCAAAAAATTGATTCCATAATCCTGTGTGCCTTGAAATGCAACCAACACGGTCCTTGACACACATATCCATGCAATGTAAGAGTAGTCTGATGGGGCTAGTTTGTGCAAAGCAAAGAACATATTTGATTTCCAGCCAAAAAGCCCACAATTTCAGTATAAGTGAGACTTGTTTGAATTTTTGTAGTATGTACTATCTGAGGGATTCTTTTATCAGGCCATAGAAATACCCTCTGTAAATCAAATCACAATAAACCAAAATGAACAAATTCTACACAGGTTGCTACAGAGAGTTAGTGGGGATATGAAGTGAGAAGTAGAAGCCAAATTCTCTGTTCTCTGTAACATTGCTGGGGGGAAAAAACTGGGCAAAATGTCTGCAAAAATGTTGGCTTGATAGTAGGACAGTGAAAGATTGTCTATAATTCTATTGTACATTATTTTTATTTGTATCTGAGTTTCTTCGTTGAAAGAAAATCTAAGTTAATTAAATATTTAGTGTGGATTTCAGTTCACAGAAGGTTTTGATGTAAAGTCTAGGTAACCTATAACTCACCTAATGATTGTATGATTCTTCTATGGTCAGTAAAATGAAAGAAGTCCATCATTTTCCTAGGTATCTGCAGGGTGTGTTTTTTGTTTTGTTTTATTTTGTTTTGTTTTTCTGGAACTATCTAACTTTGCCTACTGATGAGGATAGCTTTCAGAAACTAGACTAGAATTAGATGTCAGACATTTAGGTGCCTAAACTGAGACAGACAAAATCTACCCTTAAGTACTAACAAGTATTTCCATTGAGTGAGAGCCTCCAACAGTACGAAATGACCTTGATTCGGTAGAAATAAAGCTGACTATTCACTGACTTATTTTTAAGCAGTATTCTGTGTTTTATTCCCCACAAAAGTTGTAATTTTCTTTAAGAAAGGATTAGCTTTCTTTGCAAATTCTGGAATTTGCTACTCTAGTTTGAAATTCAACTTCATTGATCAGAGTTTTGGGTTTGTTTTTACAAAACTTTGACAAAACACTACTTAAGGATAAATTGTTGTTTCAAATCATTTTTATTGTTTCAAAGTTTTTCAACATATCCTACAGAAATCCTGAAGGAATCTTACTTGGTAACTTTCAACCGAAATTTCACATCCTAAAAATTCTAGAGTTCTAACTAGGTAGAAATGCAATTAACATACCTGTTTTACCTGACCACTTCAGTTATGAAGTATCTCAATGGAACTACCTCATAAAGGGGGCATAGTTTTCCTTGATCAGTTTTTTTTTCCTCTCTGTTCTTCATACTCATTTTATTTTTCCTCTTTTAATGTGTTGTAATTTACTCTACTTCCCCTTTTTTCTTCTCTTCCTTCCTTGTCCAAGGTCCCTGGGAGAAACCTGTACTAGGATACTTTTTACTTGCAGGAAAGAGCAGGCAGACAGTGTTATTAGAGCATGTAAGTGTTACCGTGTGATGTGCTATTTTTTGATTAATGAAGCTGATATTGAATACTGTGTGGAGCATGAGTTGTCTGCTGCATTTGAAAGAAAATCTTCACCCTTTACCTGGCAGGCAGGTACCTTCCTTCCATCTTGCTTTCTCATATCTTTCCTTGGTTGCACAAATTTTATCAAATATTTTCTGGATCTCTGGGAAAACATTGTTCTGTTTATCACTTTGAAGACTTTGAAGGCTTGCTTTCTTGTTCATCTCCTGCTTCAAATGAACTCCCAGCTCCTCTTAGGGATCTACAAGGGTGGGTTGTTGTCACATGCTCCCTCCTGGCTCTGCCACTGTGCCCGCCCACCCTCCTGACATTTCTGTCAGTCATGGATGCTTGGCTATTGTTCAAAAAGACACTGTCTCCTTCCCCAAATGGTTCCATTGGGTCCACAGGTCTGAAGCCAGGTCATACAGGCTCCCTTTCTTGGAACTAGCAGCTTTAACAAAAGTGGGTGGTGCCCAGAGAGTACCTATAATAAAAATAAAAAATATTATACCATGCACTATATGCAGTAAGAACTGGAGAAGAAGCTACTGAAGATCTTCTTGTGCTTGGAAGGGTCAAAATGTTTCTGTCCTGTATAAAACCACAATGTTTTATTTGCTTTGTGTTATGTTATTATTGACCCTTAACTTTCTCAAAGGTTCTCACATAAACAGCACTTGTGGATTTTTCTGGCTGTTGTGCCTCTGGTATAAGCCTAATGCTAAGGTCTAATGCAGGAGTACCTCCTTTTCTCCTACTCTAGAGGAGGGTGCATTCTGTTGACACCTAATGGAAAGACCTGGAGAAGATAATTAAGGGAAGAATTTTTGTTGAGCTTTTAAAAATGATAAGGCATGTAACAATCTAAAGAAATCTTGGCTAATTAAGTGTATGAATATTCCTAGGGTTACTGTTTGCCCTAAATATTGGCAACTAACTCCAACATCAGGATGTAAATATTAGCAGCTAGGAAAAGAAAAAAAAAAACAAAACACCAAATCAAAAACAACAGGAGAGCAAGAGACATCATGTAAATGAGAGATGCCAGAAGCTGCTGAAGCAGCTTTATTGTGAGCTGAGAGACTCTTTGCCATTAACAAGGTTACACACATTTTTCCTAGAAGCTGAAACAGAAGCGTTAGCAAAGCTGTGAGAGTTAGATGGGGAGGTTGGGAGTGAGGAGAAGCAAGAGGCAGAGCTGATGGGATGAGTAAGGCAGAGCCAGGGAGGGCACAGGAGCAGCAGCCAAGGCAGCTCTCACCTTGCTCAGAGCCCAGTGAGCCACAGGCAGCAGCTACAGCACTGAGGCAGCCAGCAGGTTGGATTGCCTTAAATCAAGCCTTGATAGCTAATGAGAATTAAAAATGTTAACAAGTCAATGAAAATTACATCAAGGGAGGAAAACCATCAGTCTCACAGTAGTCAGAGGAAAAGCCTATGAGATTTCGTACTTTGAGTGCTGGTTTTACGTTATTGGAGTTTTCCTTTGGAGTTTCTACTTTGTTGGTGTATTCTTCCTTTAATAAAAATATTGTTTGTAAACAATTTCAGTCATGGTCTTCTGCTGACTAGCTGCCCAATGTAGAATCATATTATTATTAGCAGGCAGATCAGGAGCCAAACTTTTCCCTCTGCCAGACATCACACCCAAAGTGCCAGACAACCAGAGGAAGGAACAAGTCAATGCACTCACCCACCAGAGTGGACATGAAGAAGGGAGAAAGCCAGATGAGGAGCCAAGCCATGGAAGATGGTAGCAGCCAGGTCATAAGCCCAGTTATATAGCAGGGACTCAGAGACAGATTCATGTTCTGCCCCTGCCATCCTGGGAACTCCTCTTGCTGTAAAGAGTCAGGGAGCCCTCCTAGTAAGCCAAAAACTTCACATAGCACATACACTGTATAAAGAACCACCACCACCAGAAATCAGGGGCTCCTGGTGGTGATCTCCTAATAAGTTCCCATGCAAAGCTGGCCATACCCTGGATGAAAACCAGTTAGGAGGGTCTTCCTTGCCTGGTTGTGGACATCATCCATATGCCAACCCTCATTGAGGGCTGGGGGTTTAAACCTCAGCACTTCACATCTTTATAAGTGGAGCAAATGAGTCACCTGAGCACTGGAAAATTCACTGGATTTTTCCCTGGTTTCTTGATATAGGCTTGACCTGGTGTTTTTGTTAATAACCTTTGGCAATTCTTTTTAATTTTCATTAGTTATTTCATGTGTTTTGTACTGGCAGCACAGATATTTTTGTCATTCACACTTTGAATGGATTGTGTTTTCTCTTGTTTGTATGACAAGACAGTCCCTCTAAAGAGATCTTCCTTCAAAATAAGCTCAGAAATGCAATCCTGGTTCTGTCTTTTCCTCACTACTGGAATGAATTCTAAATCATTTGAAATCTGTCAGTAAAATTATTTAAGGCACATTTAGTTACATTTCATATGATTGAGTTTTAACTGAGGTAATTTAAAATTCATTATTTAGCAGTACTCTGAAGTTGTGTAAATAGTCCATTGTAATGCATGACTGATTGATTTATTGATAAATATGGCTCCTTCAAGGAGGAATAGGGGTCAGTATATATCATACAAAAGCTATTAGATTGAACTTCACTGCCTCCTTAGGGTGCAGTTTGACAAAATAGGTTCCAGTGAGTTGATAGGTTGTGTAGTGTATCTGTATCTAGAGGCAGAGAACATTAGCATCAGTGGAGTCTTTGAAAGTAACATTGGAATGAGTGTAATAAAACCTGAAAATAACAGCCAGGCCTGCAGTGCTGGCAGATTATAAAATGTCCTACCATTTTAAATGTCTGTGCAGCAGTCATCTGAAGAAAAAGAATTCACCAAGACATGACAAGAATTGATTCTTATATGGGCTTAAATGACTACAGTGTCCTGCACACTAATCCAGGAAGGAAAGTGTTAAACACTTGCCCTGTGTATTGCAGTGCTTAACAGTGACCTTTACATTCGGTACAATTAATACTCCTTTGAGTTTCTTTGATCCTTCTCCTTTTGATTTTAACTCCTCTGATACAGATGTCTAGACGGATCCAAATACATTTACAATAAATGTAATCTGCTTTGAAGGACATATGGTTCAGCTCTAAGAAGAACTAACAAGAACTATTTTTTCTAGTGCAGTCTATCCATCACTTCTAGGTTGAAAAACGCCCAAAATAGCCAATCCTCTGAAAATTAAAGTCTCTAAGGATATTTTTTCTCTGCATCTGTAAGTACATAAAGCAGGTAGATACAAAGCTACTGAGGGCTGATTTATTCTTTTAATCTAGAGTTCATACTGACAT
>NW_008582372.1:0-35549 GCF_000691845.1 Merops nubicus | reverse complement strand
CCTGAAAATCATCTACATGTCATCACAATGATCATGATTTGATGGCATCTTAAGTCATCAAAGCAAAAACATGTAACTAATTGACTGGGCCTGAAAATCATCTACATGTCATCACAGTGATCATGATTTGATGACATCTTAAGTCATTGACTGTTATGTCCATCCTAACACTGCATTTCTTTAATTTTCCAAAATAAAAACGTAGTGCCTGACACTCCATTGAGAAACAATCTTTGCAACAGAGTCTACAGAAAAGAGCTAAGGAACCAAAGCTCTTAAAATGTGACATAAAGTGTGAACCGAGGAGTGGAAGAAGAAAGCCTGTCCTTCTGGGGAAGAATTTGATTGCATGTGCCTTTGCTGCCTAGAGCAGCACAGGGGAGGCAAGAACCAAAGAGGAACACAGGAAAAAGTACATCACCATTGCAGAGCTAAACGTGGCTCTAATCACAAACCTGGATAGAAGGTTTTGGTAAGTGTTTAGGAGATCAGTTTGCTTTCTTGGCCTCGCTGGCATTTACACCAAAATAAAACAGCTCTAACACTGCTTATTTTTCAGTGTGGACACAGTCATAAACAGCCCATAGCCAGGTGATCTTCTCCTAAGGAAATCCATCCCTGCTCCCACTTGGATATGTCACAAAGTTGGCATGTTCCAAAAGCAAGCAGACACATAGGGACCTCAGTGTCTAAAACCATTGCTGGCCACTATATTTTGCCTCAGCTGGCCAAATCATACCAACAGTGTGTAATTATATACTGCTAAGAACACAAAGAAATGTTCTGCTGCCAGATGTTCTCATATTTTGCTTTCCAAAAGCAAGCAGACACATAGGGACCTCAGTGTCTAAAACCATTGCTGGCCACTTTATTTTGCCTCAGCTGGCCAAATCATACCAACAGCGTGTAATTATATACTGCTAAGAACACAAATTTTCTGCTGCCAGATGTTCTCACATTTTGCTTCCTTTTGAGGCAGGGTGGCTGAGAAAGGTCTAGGTCCATTAAACAACTGTGAGCCTAGTGACTCCACATTTGAGGCAGAAATAAACTGCTGGCTATACTTAGAAATAGAAAGAAAGAAAGATGGGATCTCCAGATTCTCTCTACGTCACATATTCTTCCCCCACGTTCCCGTTCATGGACCTTTTATCTGGATGACCTCAGCTTGCCTAACAGGCAACATTATCCTTTCTGGATGAAGGCTGGTCAATTCTGTGGCTTCAACAGACCTCTCACACTTTCAAAAGAACAGATGTTATTTCAGGGAAATGAATATTTTTCAGCCCTCTGCCTCTGAAGCAGTCACTGAAGTAGATAATTTCACACTCTGGGCACCAGCAAAGACTGGACAAAAAATAAAATCATGATAAAGCATCAGTAAAGGGTCCCAGCAAGCTTAGGTACTGGATAAGCACTTCCTTCATCTGCAAGTCCTGCTTATGCACAGGCACAAGCTCTTCACAGAGGAGAAGCCCTTCACATGCTGGAGAAGCCTCCATGGCAGGTGTGCAAGAAGATGCATTAGGATTCTGCAGCTATTCAACCTGCATCAGCTGTCTCCATATCTACACATCTACTCAAGAGACACGGCAAAACATGATGCTGACTTCCCAGGGCAACGAGCTGCTTTTGAAATGCTTTTGCACTGCATTTCATGCCCAGAATTTTCTGCTCTTCCTAAAATGAGTGTTGCATTCATGCCAACAGATGGAAAACATCATCATCTACAGTTGGATCCGTGCCTTGCTACTGGCTGGAACAAAAGCCATAGAAGTACTGTAGTTAGTTGAGATGAAAACTTTTTTGTATAGTGGTCTTTGGATGAAGTTTTCCCACAATACACTGCAGAAAAAGTCATACCATGATGTGTCTTAGAGAAGTACCTGCAGAGCTTTCTGTACTTAACCCAGCACCAATGCAGGCACAGTGCTTTGGGCTGACTTCCATACGGATTTACAAGTAGGTGCTCCATGGTAAAAACAGTTTACAGCAACTATGCAAACAAAAACAAAAACCAAAGCAAAACCAACCCTCCCCAAAAAAAGCAACAGATGGAGCAGCTGTAAAAAGATACCATCATAAGCAGGTCTGTCACAACAACAGAAAAGAGAACACCCTAATAGAAAAGGAAAAGATTGCACCAGGAAATGAAATAAGATGTAAATCCGTAGTCCTGGAACTCGCGGACTCGTAGACAGAGAGGGGAAATCAAAAGGTCACAAACGTATGCCAGGGAATACCTGCAGAATCCAAGGATGGCAGTTGAGATGGCAAAGGGGGTCCCTTCACTAAAAGACACCCCAGTCAATGCTTCACTGAAGAGATTACATGCAAAGCAGAAGAGAGGAGGGACTGCCCCATCCCCAGCCATGAAACTCTGACGTTCAGCAATTCTCTGCAGTAACACCTTGATGGCTGTACTGCACTGTGGGTCTACCATGGTGCTATCATTCTACACAGCTATCATCCATGCTGCAACCATCAGTGGAACACTATCACTCATATTCACAAAGTAGTTTTCTTTCCCCCTCTGTCTCCAGACTTTCCTTTCTCATGTGTAAATCTTTTTTAGCGATATGCTCAGTTATACTGAAGAGCAAAAGATTTATCACCAAACACTTCAGCCCTCTCGTCTCAGGGGCTGTAATTTTTCAGGCTGTGGGTCAGGGACCTTTCCATTTCACTGCAACACCCAAGAGACTAGTGTGTCTGCAATGTGAATTTCCCATACCTTTAGTAATTTCTGTACTCAAGAGAAAATTTAAGCTACCATTCAAAACTGACTAGAGCTCCCTCTGTTGTGAAAAAAAAAAAAAAAATTTTAGACTTCTGTCACTTTACCTCCTAGCTCTTGTCCTCTGCATCCCTCCAAATCTCAAATAAAGACAGAAAAAGTACAAGTGGCTTGGATGCAGTTGAGGTTTCTTCCTACCAGTGAAAGAACTGAAACACCTCTGAGAAAACAACAAACAACCTTCTCTCAAGCCAGCCTCACCTTATCAGATACTAGATTTTACTCTGATTGTTTGGCAGGTCATCTCTGGCTTTTAAGGTGCTAAAAGCCTTTCCCTGACTTGACTGGAGATTGCTAAAGAATTGCTGATCCTCACCACTGGAATCCTTGAAGGATATCCTTGGTCTAAAGTGTTAAGATAAGATTTGGTGTCATTGCCAGTTCCCCTCTGCATTTTGCGTCCACAGCTTGGCACCCTATAAGGCACAGCTTCTGCTACCCTCATTATTATTTCTAAGAACCAGAGAGGAAAAGGAACTTTTTAAGAAAAGTAGAACAGAAATTCAATTAAATGCAGATACTTTAAAAACTCTGTAATACGTTCAGTATTCTGTGTAATAGCACTATTAACTACTTCCTTCACCAGTTAAATGTTTTGGGATTTTGGTGGTTTTTTCCCTTATTCAAGCTTCTGAAGGACTACAGTCATTAGAACTTCCCATGAATTTTTAAACATTCCTGAAATCCAAGCGTGACACTGGCTTCTCTTCACAATTTCCCATTTCCATTTTAAAGGATGTTGTGATAGCAGAGTTTTAAGGATACATTTTGGAAAAAAAAAAAAAACAACAACAAAAAAAAAACCCAAAACACTATTTATTAGGGATTTGTCTTATTTTAATTGGCAAGAAAACATAAAGAAAACGATTACAACTGTTCCAAAAGTTATTCACCAAACAAAGGCAAGCATTAAAATACAATTATTTTTCTGGTTTCAGCTGCTAAGAGCAATGTAACTCATCGTTCAGGATCAAACCACTAACGTCTACTCCTAACAGGGTACGTTATGTAAAATTAAGGCTGGCACTGAACTGTGCCCAGATACTTGAGGTTTGGATCCTTAACTATGAATTTCCTTCCTTTTATGATCTTAAGCCAGAGAACAATAGCTGTGTTTTAATCTTGCCTTTTGTAAATTTTCTTGGTTTTTTCTTTCAAGTGTTTACATACAAAGATACGGCCCTGAATGGTGCCACAAAGTAACACATCATCCCAATCTTGCTGTTTCCCACATAAGCTATGATATCATTCAAGGTTGAACGAATCAACTTTTTTTCCCCCATGGAACGATAATGGATTCATAACAAAGAATTGGAAGGGTTTTTTGAATGTCATTCACCCATGTCTGCATGAGATGGCATGCTTATGATTAAAGGCTGCAATATTGTGATTCCCCAAACTAATCCTAAATTATTTTCAAATGGAAAGAAAAAAAAAGATATCTGGAAAGAACCTTCAGCAGCATTACCAAGCCCTTTTGTTCTTCTCGTTTTATAAAGACTACATGACTGGAATTCTGCACCAGATTCTCTTTGGCCATTGCAAACTGGTTTGACTTTACTACAATCAACAAACAATAAAAAGACCATTTCATGAAATAAAACCAGTCTTCACAAGCTAATTATCTCCTCAATCTCATATTTTCTTTTTTTTATTACAATAGTGGCCATGGGAGATATAAGTGCATGAAAAACAAAACTATGAGGATGATAAATACTCATCAGCTATTAAGTAGAAATTCTACAAAACACAAGGTTTTAGAACTTCACAAAAATGTTCCAAAGGAACTTAAACAAAACTGTTAGCTTTTATTTAATAAGATGGAAGAGGAATTTTTTTGCTAGCTGTGCAGAAAGACCAAAACAACTCTGTCCTTCAAGCATGCCTGGCTTCATCTCAGACAGGCAAAGGAAAATAATTCTAAAACCAGAACTTTATATTACAAATTTCTAACAAAATAATAAAAATTACACATTTTCCAGGTATCTGATATTTCGCCTTCCTATTAAATCCACTGGCTCTGATCCTCATTCTGTTCTAAACATAAGTACAATACATAGAGATTCACGTTTCCTTAATTTTGTTAATATCACGCCATTGTACGGATTGAGAACTAAGATGCTGATGCTCTTCCAAGCATGCTCTCTCCCTACTTCATTTAGCAGCTAAAGCTTTATTAATGACTAAAACAGTGCCCACTGCAGAAATTCAAGTTAAAATAGCTTTTGGTCAGTTCCAACAGCACAGTATAAACAGAGTAAGCACCTTAACCGTCAAAATTTCATTTTGGGCTATACCCTCTACAATATAACTATTGTCATTCCTTTGTTTTGTAGCCTGGTAAACCTCCGGACACATTATTTCCACTCCTACAATATTTTTAAACACAAGACAGAGACACTTCTTGCACCCATTTCTGTGGCATGCACAGAGAAATACAGCAACGGTCTCGGTACTTAAATAATACGAAACCTGTTGTATACTAGAGGCACCCAGAGTGTCAGTGTTCCCCAAAAAAATGGTGACTGACAGTATGCATTTTCTGTTCTCTTTCAGGATAAAGAGAAGGCTCCACTCTGGTCTCCACACTCCAGAGTAGCATGGGACTGGCATTCAAACCAGACACAATCAATCCTATCACATCGAGCTACTCTCAAAATCAAATTCATTGTCACTAGAGAGAGAGAACCCGCAGGTACAAGCCCCAAGCAAGTTGGATGTCATGCTCTGGGGCATGTGGGGCTTTGGCAGCAGACCCAAATATACCAGGGTAGGAAGGAACACAGAGGACATTCAGTCTAAGGCAGGATTTGTTCCTCTGCAGCTACTGATACAGTGCCACACAGTAAACTTACGTTTTCAGAGGACTACCTTCTCTCTTGTTTTTGCCACCTCTGGCTTTCATCTGATTTGATTAACGTTTTCTAGCCATCTGTGGGGTCCTACAGATGCCACAGTCTTCCTTATTCCTAATACTGGAACAGTCAGACAAAGTTTTTAAAAACATTAAAAAAAAAATGGCAAAAGGAAATGTCTAGATTTTAAATAAAATAATATTAAGACCTAAAAGATATTTTGTTTTATAGATTTTTTTCCACCTTTCAGTAAATCATAAATTTATTGTTCTCAATACCTTGTTCTTTATTCCAAACATTTGATATAAAAGGCTAAACATCCAATAGAAGAAACAGTAAGAAAAACATGTTATTGCTTCACAAAGCACATGTATTGCCTTTAAATATCTACGTCCCATAAATTAATAAAGCTGCAAGAATACACTAAGGTGCAAAATAATCTACATAAAAGTTCATTAGTTCTACTGTTTCCATTCTTCCTGGAAAAAAAGACTTTCTAATCAGAATTAATTTGATCCTGTCAGCTAAAAAACACTTATCTTGTCTGCATCTTTCAATACACAGAACACCACCTTCATACCAGTTTGCTTTCCATAATGCTAATATTATTGTGCAATAGGAAACTTTTTTTTTTTTAAAATAACTATTCATGAAGATATATCTAGCATTAAAATTAAAAATGTGCTTTCCATCTATGGAGGAGACTTCAAAAAAACTAAGGCGCTCAGATTTGCTACAGGGAAGGCAGCTCTAGAGGCACTGTACTTGTGGGATGGAGGTAGAAAGCTGTTCCCCTTGGCCTCCCTACTGTCAGGGCACCAACGGCCACAGGGATTCTGGCAATCTAACCATTTAGGAACCCGCCTGAAAAAGAAACCTCAAACTTCTTACAGGTATTTGTTGTTAACCTGGAGCACTAACAGCTGTTGGATGGTGACAAGTGACCTAACCTGGCAAAGACTGACTTAAGGATGAATTCTCTAGCCCCTTTCTGGTTTGGTTTTATTTACAAATGAATGCAAGACATGAACACTTTATTTTAATAAATAGAAGGTTTTGTTATTTCATTTGTTATCTCAGCCACTCTTTCAAGCTACGTTAAACAAAAGATGTTTAAACAAATGGCTGATTAACAGCTAAGCAAAAGAATTCTCATCTAACACAGCTTCTTTCATCTGCTTCAGGATAAACTTGTACAGTCTTTTTTTTGTTTTACGAGCACAACCAGCAGTTTGTGTGGCAACCCAAATCGGCAGGAATGTCTACAATTATTTCTTTTTATTAAGATAAATGGAGCTATGAACACTTGGTGGTCAAGATGACAAGAGAAATCTAGAGGAAAACTCACTTCAAAATGCCTTTAAAATGTTTCTGCTAATACTTTCATACTTCACACAAGATAAAACATCCTTTAGTTAAAAGGAGGCTTCCACTGAATAAATATTTAAAGAAATTAGCTGTATCCTTAAGAATGACTAAAGGTGTCATTAGACTTAATGCTTATTTTTTGAAAAGAATATCTTGCTCCTGTTTAGACTGTGAATCCCTGTCCCCTTGGGGTAGGTTACTGTCTGTTGTCCACGTATGGGACAAGCCTCTGGCACTGCCAGACTGTAAACCAAGAGCAGCACTGAAAGCACACCTCATCACACTCCTCTTTTCTTCCTCCTCAGAAGCCAAGCAAGATATAAGTATGGTAACACTTCACTTCTACCAACGGCTCAAGAAACACATTTGAGGCCTTCCAGACAGCAGAGCTATGGTAGACCTATGCAGGCAATTCTCCTGGTGGGAAAAGAGCCTAAGCTGTCAGAAAAATTATTTTGCTAGTATAGCCTACTTGAGTTCCCAAAATAGCGACATGCCAGGAAAGCAACCCCACTTCCAGTACAACTGTTTAGAGAAGAGCTTCTGCCAATATGGCTACGTCAGCTGAACTGGGACTCTTCCCACACGTCCAACCAATATAACTATTCCGGCAACACTTTCAAGCCCAGCCAAGCTCCGTGTGTGAAGCAACTGCAGAGATCATCTTTTTCCATGTCTCCATGTGATAGGAGTTTTATGTGAGATGGAAAGGTTATTAAAACTCTGTCAACCCAAATGCCCTGTTTGTCAACTGGAAGAAAACACCACAAATGATACACAGAACAATAGGCAAAGGAAAATGTTGCTGCGTTTTCATCATATGAAGGAGGATTAGGGGATGTGCAGTAATTTATAATTTTTTATTTTTTTTTAAATTAAGTGTCTTGCTTGCATTAATTACAAGAAACATTTGAGTCAACTGTTCCTGGCTTGGATTAATTTCATGATTCAAATTATCCTGAATTTACAACACATTTGTGTGTGTTTCATATTGGGACACTTTTAATCTTGGTAAATTAAAAGCTACAATCTGTTTCATTTGATTTTATTTCATTACGCTTTGTTCTCATATAATAGCTACCCTTCAGAATTCAAAAGGCTTATCATTTTGAGCTGCATTCAAAAATAAGACAGATTGACTTTAGCAGGGAGTGGTAAAGAGCTGGATTTTCTGATCCTCTTTATTCATGAAGGAAGTACCAGCTAGCTTTGGGGCCACTCAGATTTATATGTGTACCAGCCCTGATGGAAAAATGTTCTGGATGTTTTTTTTCCCACTAGGATATATGGAAGATATGGGAGAAGTGTGAGATGCTTGACATAAAAATAAAATGGTTCCAAGCAGCTGTAGTCTGCAAAGAATACAGAAAGTCACAGACTAGCAAAATTTACTAGCAAAATGTATCTGTGTGCATGGATCTTTCCTGTGCATAATTCCATTGGCTTCACACACATGCTGCTTCCATGGTTCCCAGTAACACGGTGATTACAAAATAGTCTCATGACTGTGTTTCAAGAGAAAGGCAGGCCTTCTTTTATGCTAGTTCTTGTATCACTGGAGAAAATCCAGTAGTAAATTAAATCAAATGATATCTGGCAGAGTAAAATATTACAGTTCTTAAATAAACAAAAGCCTAGACATACAAATTTGAGTCTGAAACACCCTTTACACATTCTGTTCTCATTATTTTCTCTGAAAAACAAATCAGTTCATTCACCGTGGGTCAGATGCCCAGTAACTCACACAATCAGAACATAACGCAACTCCTGAGCAAGACCCAGAACCACCACAGAATCCAAACCACTTCATGTCCCGAGTTATTTTTCAGATTTGTAGATTATCATCAAATCTTGATGATAAATACTTCCCCAACACTGATTTTTGTACAGCTGTCAAAACTTTTGTGAGGACTCAAATGTGGTTTTGGAATACTATTAAACCACTGGATCAAACAATGACACTTACATACTCACCGTCTTAACAAAAGTTTACTTGTCACATTAAATAATGAATCAGCCTTGATACACACATTTAATGAATTATAAAAATATCTACACCATTTTATGAATTCCTTCCTGTATCATGAAACATTATTTATGACTAAGTTCAGCATGGATTGGAAACCTATATGCATACTCTTCCCATGAGGATGAAAAGAGTACCGTGAATGATTTCACCACTCTATACTTCTCTCCTGGTAGAACATAAAGCTGGCTCGAGATTAAAAGGTCAGACTTGATTGCCTACCTAAATCCATTCAATCAGGACTGTGACAATGACATTTCCACTTTAGATGAAATCATTTGTTTATGAGCTATATTTATAGGTTTACCTTGATACTGAGAATACAAATATGTACTGAGATGTACTTTAAGAAAAGCGTGCTCCCCTAGATAAGCAATCAAAACTCCACTGCAGCAGTCACTCTTGGGCACTACCAGAACTGCAAGATTTAGGGTTCTGTATCAGCATGGCAGAGAAAGGGCTCACCAGCACCTTCAGTGGACAGAATTGTGCTACGCTATTAGGTGGAAACAGTTCCAAGGACCTGGATGACCCCTCTGCAGTCCTCAGGATTTTACAGTACAGTGATATAATGTTCTCTCACAACATATTACTCTCTGAAGAGCCTGATATATGTTTATCTTTGGCTCTTTCCCCTTCCTGTTTAAACAGTATAGTTTCTATACTCTTTGAAAAATATTCCTGTTCCAGTTTGATGTTTTCATGCCCAAGTTCCTACTACTTCCATGCTTTTGAAATTAATTCTGTTGTCTGCTGTAACTACACAGAAGTCTCTAGACAACATTGTTGGCTTGACTGATTAAAACTTCAGCTGTTCCTAAAACACCTAATTCATGCAATTCTATCGGATGAATTCAAAATTCCTGTTCACATTTTATTTCATCTTGCAATACAGTATCTTTAATAAATTTCACCAGGCTGCATAGTCCGGATGAAGTCTACATTCTTTTTTTTTTTCATACTCACAAGTCTTATTTTATTTATGAGAGTACAAAACTTGCATGGGACTATTTAATTTTAGACAGAAGGACTTTAATGACATTTGGCTCATCCACATCTTTGCATTTTCCTCCAGGTCAGCAGCTGAAGGCCTTGAACTTTTGTACAAAATCTAATAAAATGATGGAAAATTATAGCAAAGAGAAAATTAATGTATCTTAAATGTACTTTAAAATATGATACAGTCCAACAGGGAAAAAAGATAATGAGGAAAATGTAAGAAAAGGGATAGGCTATGAGGAACAAGAAAAGAAAGTGTACTGGAAGTAAGAAAGCATATTGGGGGGGAGGGGTGGGGAATCAGAGAGAGAAAAGATAACAGCTTTGAGAACAATAACTTCTTAGACTGCAGGTTTATACAGTCACCTCTGACTGAAAAGCTGATGTCCAGTCTGCCATCTCCTGTGGTATTTGCCTCTCAATCTCTAGAACACAGTAGTCCTCCACATTAAAGCCACATGCAGTTCAGAAGCTTGCCCATTCTGGTTCAGGGGAGTCTAGAGCTTAAGCTGTTTGGGAACTGAACTTCCTCTCACCTCAAAACGGGTGCGTCCTGTTGAGCCCTGGAGAACCAACAGGGATAACTCCTAGACTTTGTCAGCTTTGGGGTTGTTTTTTGTTTGTTTGGGGGTTTTTGTGTGTGGTTTGTTGTTCTGGTTTTGCTTTGGGTTTGGTTTTGTTTTGTTTAAAAAAAAAAGACTTATGCTTCCAAGCTCTCCCTTCTTTCTTTTCCACAAACACTTACAAGAACTTTCCAAAAACTGGTTCTATACTAGTAGAGTTCTACATGTACCCTGTTTGAAATACAGTAATCTAAACTAGAAAATCCACTTACACTTGTAAAATGCTGCTTAAACTGAGAAAAAAAAAAAAAAAAAACACATTTAAACATATGAGATATCAAGGTGAGAGAAAAATGCACACTGTTGCAATGAGTGAAAGGCAGCTGAATTTTGCTTTTCTTTTAAACATCATTATCAGGAGTTCTGCTGATCGACTCAGTTTTCCTGCCAGTCTTAATTTATTCCCTATTTCTGCACGTATGCTTATGGATACAACAGCTGTCATCTGACACATATATTCAAAAGTAGAACCACCAGGAACTCCTAGGACTGAATTTTCTTCCTACAGAAAATATTCACTGGTCAACAGCAAAACTCACTACAATACATAATGTCAAAGAACAAGATAAGTTTAAAATGAAAATTGAAATCACATGTTGCAATTTAGAAACGTTTGAATTTTTCAGAGTTAAATATTTTCATTTCAAAATGAAATCCCAGAAGTACTGAAAAATTCTTCCAGTAGTTTTAGCTTGTGGAAAATAGGGGGCTTTGGGGAGGCAAGGGGGCATGGAAGTAGGAGAGATGAGTCTTTGCTGCGCTGAGACAAAAGACATGTTGAAATTGCATGACTCTCACCACATGAAAGGTTTCAGTTTCTGTACAACTGCACATATTAAGTGATAAACTGCTACAGATAAACACTGAAATGATCAACCCTGGCACATAACCAGCATAGCTCTGTAGCAGAGTGTGCTGCAGCACCTGAGGGGGTTCCACCTTCCAACAGGCTGAATGCTGGTCGAGCAGGCAACCTCCAAATGACCCACACACTACAAGGACAGCACTGCTTGCAATCCTCTCCTCTGTTCTCCACCACGCTTCCCTACCTGTAGCTTAAAGCTATCCAAGAAACAGAGCTCAGTCACACAGGAAGAGCAGCAGCACATGGTACAGCTTTTTCCCACTGCTGAGGGAAGCACAGCAGGTCTGCAGCATCCACCTCTGCCGTACTAACGGCTTTCACACCCTCCCGTGCTGAGCCAAGATGCGCAGCTCAGTCCCAGCCACGCTGGAGCAGGGCTCTGGCTCACACCTCAGCTAACTCCTGAGCTTTATTGCACCTTTTTTCCAAAGGGCCGGAGTCACATTCTTATTTCCCATTTGTTCCCTATAAACTCTCCATTCAAAAATGATTACTAAAGCATTGTCATGGAAACAGTAAAGGCTAAAACTTTACTTTAAAAACAGTCTTGAAGAGTTTTAGGCGTTTTACCTCGGATCACAGTTGCTCTGTGTTTTCAGGCAGAGCCATAAGTCACTGGTGATTAAAGAGAATCTCCAAATGTGGGTTATTTATACAAGTATGGTAACCCTCTTTACACTACAGAACTGTGTGGACACTGTCTTCCTGCTCCTTGTCCCCATTTGTCCAATATTCTCACCTGCTCTTCCCACAAGCAACTCCTTTGATGGTGCACATCCTTTTGCTGCCTTTCCCACTCAGCACCAATTTGTAAATCACCATTACCAGCAGCCACTGTCACTGCCATTGCCTTCGCTATAGTATGATACAACCAAAACAACCACAGGGCTTGCTCTGCAATGATTATTCCTTCCTCCTTTTGTTCCACCCAGCAACAAACCTGAGGATAGACAGACATTTTATTCATTTGCAATCCTGATCATGGGATCACTGGATAAGTCACACCAGAAAGAACTTCAGTGTATCTCCAGTCCATCCTCCTGTGGGATCACCTATGAGATACGAATGGGTTACCTGGGGTTTTATTAACTCAGTCTTTGAAAGTCTTCAAGGATGGAGGCTCCACAAGGTCTCCAGATAACATGTTTCACTGACTGTCCTCATGGTGCAAACATAATTGCATTTGAGTATGTTCTTACTGAAATATACCCTTTGGCTAAGCAATACCCATAATAAGCATAAGGAATATAAACTTATTATTTAATTATCATGCAGTTGACCTTACCAAATGAGAGACAGTGCTGCCTAATGCAGAAAGCCACAAAACAGACTGGTGACTTTTGGGTACATCTAACAGAACTGTTGCTAACCTGGTGACTGACTTGGGACGATTCTGTTTCAGCTTCTTAGTTTGCATACTAAGTACAATGAGATTTACTTACTCTGTAGAACCTTTTGATGTCGAATAAAAAAGTGATAGAAAAAAGTTAAGTTTGATAATGATGGTGATAAAAAGCAAAATACCTAAATATACATATATGTGCACATCTACATGTTTGTGTGTGTGTGTGTATATATATGCATGTGTGTGTGAGTGTAGATCCTGGCACAGCCATAGCCATCCCTGACAGCAACTGCCTCTGCATTAACCTCATCCAGGTAGGTAATATCTAAAACCTACACATGTAGAAGCTACAAAATATGTATGTATACATGCATATACATACATATAAAAGCTAAATAAAAACTTACTCTGTTTTGTGTGTATATATATCTCTCCTAAGTTAACGTTTATCTTTAAACCATGATGGTCCTAAGAATAAAGTTGCTTATCCATAGGGCACAAATTTCTTTACAGTCCACATTCCTCTAAAGAAAAAAAGAAAAACAACCAAGTTCTACAATTGCTGGGGTTTTTTTTGCTTCCAAGGCCACTGAAAATACAGAAACTGAGTAGTTTGATCAGAATTCCACAGTACTACTCCACCCTTTTAAAGGTTTGTGTTAAATAGATCTTTTACATTCACCTTGTGGAAGACCTTTCTGGATAGCTATTGTAAAATATCAAACGAACCAAGCCATCAGAAGGATGAACATATAAAACTCATGGGAAGTTTCTATTCTAAAAGAGATTAAACAGAGGGTGACGTGAAGAAAACATGAGCTGCTTTGCAGGCAGTACAGAAAACATTTGCTTCTGTATAATAAGGTTGCAGTAGGAAGCCAAACGAAGCAGTCAGAGATTAAAAAACGGAACATGCAGCTGAAACCCTAATTCCACCAGCAATACAGAGTCACAGTACAAGATGTTATAAAGGCCACACCAAGGACTGCTCCCTCACATAAAAAGCATTGCTTTATAAGGGTAACACTCAAAGTGAGCTTGTACATTCTGGCTCCAAGACCTAGTCAAGTACATGGTAGAGTTTTCTTGCCAATTTTGCTACACAGAATTTATTATAGAACAAAAATACTCCACCCATAATCAACAAATACTAGACATGCTGTACTATAATAATGATGCTGAATTTTCCTTAAAGGTGTATACGTTGCTTTCAAGCACAAATATATGTATAAAGCTTATAGAGCTATCATGCTATTGACCATTAATTTATACATGAACTCAGTGCTGCACATCTACCTTCTATCAATCTTTTCCCCAATGAAGACAAGGAGTATTTTCTGGTGTCTAACTGGAATGACAGGGAAAATTTAGTAAGTGCAGATAATTTATCTATCAGTACAGACTTAACACTACATATATGTGCATGTGTCTGTGAAAGAAGGTGCTTATTGACCAAAAATACACTTTTTTCTTAAAAGTTATTGCTTCATCAGTACAGGGATAATAATCTCCCTATTGTCCATGCCACCTTTTCTCAGTACTGGAAGAAAAAAACAAAATAGCACTATCCACTGAATTTTTCTTCCAGGCTCTCACACCCTGCACACTTCCTAATGGGATAGGTTCATAGAAAAAGACAAGTGGGCACCGGAGGGAAGACTGCTGTCAGTCAAAAGAAAAAGCATTGCAGCCCACTTCCTGATCTTCCTCCATCATTGCTCCAGCAGAAGGGCTCTGCAGATAGCACCAGCTCACCTTGGGAAAGGCATGGGAGAAACTCATATATCAAACGGTATCACTATTTGACTGGAGTTCAGAGTTGTAGTTTTTTCCTTAGTGAGCCAGCTTTAAAAAGGGTTAAAAATCACATCTTCTCATACATCTTATGGGTGTTTCAGAGGTTACAAAATTGATAAAAAAGAATGGAATTTCCTCGTTTTTCCTTTTTTTTGCAGATCAGCTCTGATCTGAAATCAGAGTACAAGAGGAGCACAACATGATCTCCACATGTAATCCACAGATTTCATAATAGCAGGATGAGTGACAGGACCTAAGAATCTTGCTCTTTGGTTCTGAGTGTTTATCACATGATGCTTGCAGTCAGGTAGCAAAGCACATAACACTGATGTAAATAGGATGAGATACTTGGATTAAGCCAGCAGAATAACCAAAATGTCAGACTGAAATTCTCATTATGAGTATGTTCACAAAAAAAATAGGAAATGGAGCCTGACATTTCCAAAGTGAAGGTGGACACCTAATTAAAATATTTTCATTGCTGTGACCTCTTAGCACCCACACTGTTCCCAGTGTCAGGGGGAGCAGCAGGTACTGAGAGCCTGGGAAAGTTAAGCCATTTTTATTGAGGTGTTTAAATACGCCTGTTTGAAAAGGCTGACACAGACTTCCATAGGAATTGATTGGTTTGATTAAGTAGACAGATTTTGGACAAGTGAGAACATTTTGATGAATGCTTCCCGTAAGGAACATGGGGACAGAGAGGGAGTTTAAGGGAAGTTGTGAGAGAAACGCAGAATGAAATGGAAGGGGAGAGGAGGGACACCGGGCCCCAGCCAAGCCCTAGTTACTGCTTTTAACATGTGCCTGGAACTGTATATATGTGAGTATAAGAGGGAAATGAGCCAGAACAAATAAAATTGCAAAGCAAATGCTAAACATGTTTTTCTTCCCCACCTCATGGGAGAATAAATATTTTATCCTGCTACAGTTCTATTATTTATCTTCTTCATACCACATCCAATTGGGAAGTGAAACTGTTAAGACTTAATGTCAAGGTTTAAGGGAACTGTTTCATTTTGAGTTCAAATGCTTCAGTTTGGCAGTCGAACATCTGCTTCGAATGTTTCAAAGGCTCTTGACATTTACTGCACTATGCCCAAAAAAATTCAAGCAACTGAGAGCATCACTGTGTACATTGTAAAACTGAACGTTCTTTGCAGCGTGAACCTCATACACTGTATGTCAGCCCAGTGCAGAAAACCAGGGACTACTCTGCACTAAGAATTTTATTTCAACAGTGTAGTAATAACACACTTTTTATTAGAGTGATAAAAATATCACTCATTTCTTAGTATAAATAAAGATGACAGGTTATACAAAAGAGAGGAGAAGAGGAAAAAAAATGAAAAAGAAGTTTACAAGAACCACAATCTGCCTTTCAGTATCACCCTACAGCACTTTCTTTGTGTATCCCTATTTGACTGGAGTTCAGAGTTGTAGTTTTTTTTCTTAGTGAAACAGTTTTTAAAAGTGTTAAAAATCACATTTTTTTATACATCTTATGGGTGTTTCAGAGATTACGAAATTAATAAAAAAGAATGGAATCTTCTCTTTTTTTTATTTGCTTGAAAATGACTTTAGAACTCAAAATTTTTAGTACTGTAGAAATACATTTTTATTCAATCTTTTAGGTAGTAAAAGGCAGACAAAGTCTTTTAGTATCAAGAGAAGGAAATATCTACTTCAAGGCCAAATTCATTGCATTTGCTTATGCTACATAATGAAAGCCATAATGTGAAAATTTTTTGTCTTTAACGGAAAACAAAAATCACAAATCAAAATGGTAACTAAAAGCAATCCCTTCCTCAATGTGTCAAAATCAGTAAAAGAACAAAGTCCTCCTCAAACTTACATGTCCCACACACACTGGGTGGGTCATTACCAGATATATAATTTATTTCATAGCAGAGTAAGGTTGAACAGCACCTGTGGGCTGCTCAGTGCTCCAAATAAACTTCTTCTCTATATTTGACAGGGCCTACACAAAAGGACTGAATTCAGAGTCCTACTCAACTGCTACTTATCCATCAACCTCATGTGAAAGTTCTCAATCCGAGCTGATAGTCAGCACAACAAAATAATGGAATAAGTTTTCTGGGCTATTCAGCACTTCTGACAGATATTCCTTAAAATCACAGTGAGAAAGAAAATAAACATATGTGAATATGGTCTTTGGACTTAACTCAGCACAGTGAGATCATAAGACTTATCAGTGGAAGATATGAAGTGCTAGAAGGATCTTATCTTAAAAGCAGGCAGCCCTTCCCTGACATGACAGCAGTAGATCATTTTAAGAGTAGGGAGTAAGGAAGATGCACAGATGTCAGAGGAAAATGCTTCCACTGCCTAGAGAACTGTGACCCACATTTAATTATAATGCCATTGATATATTATCCCTTGAGTAATAGTTGCTTCAAAAGGCTGTAAAACTTGTATACCTGGCCCAGGCTTTAGCTTTCCAGGAAGAAAAGCAAACCAAAAAGGGCTCCACGTAGAAAGTTCAAATCAGTACTAGATTTGGACTCACATTTTGCAACCAAATAAAATGAGCTATTTTTCATACACTCAGACTAATGTCATAGCAGGGAAAAGACATGCTGACCAAGATGTGAATGAAGCCAAGTGACTTGTCCAGAGAACTCTCCAAAAGCTACTTCATAAGAAGGACTCTGGTTTTCAAACATGTTACCAAAAGAGGCTGAAAAAATGAGTTACATTTGTTGAGCTAAAGGAAGCTCTGTAGGCTAAGAATCCCACCACTGTACTCAAAGTATTACAGCATGACAAATTCATCTTTGCCTCTTCTAGTGCTCATACATTGAATATTATGTTGATGATCTTAAAGGTCTCTTCCAACCAGAACGATTCTATGATTCTAGACGCAGAGGTGATTCATTCTGCTGTCTATATCATTTCTGTGAGATGCAGATATAATACCTGAGGTGGGACTGGGATCATCAATTACTGATATTGGACAGAACATGTGCTACAAAGGCTGGACGTATAGCACAGTTAACATTTGACAAAATCCTACCAAGGCCCCAGAAAGCAGCACCCTACTCTCCTAGCTTTTAGACACCAGAGATACTTTGCACCCCATTCCGTAAAAAATTGAGTATGAGAAGTACAATGACAGATTCTAACCAAGTATTAGGTACAAATGTAAATACAGGGTACTAAATGGCTGTTTATGTCTCTACAGCACAAAATGAACTACAGAAACGTGCTGACATTCAACTTCAGAGACATTGCTCAGTAATTCTTCTCATCTCTATAAAGAATTGAAAATGCAATCTAAAATAACATTATCTGTCTGGTACATTTTCAACTTTGGAAAACACTCAATTCAAGCAAACTTCACAATAACCTTTTTCACTCACTACGCAGGTTGCCATTTTGGGTCCATGCCAACCTGTTAAACTCCAGGTAGCACATCTAGAAACAATGGGATATTTTTCATATGCTTAAGCAAACAACACAGTGAAGGAGATGTTGACAAGGTTGTGAATGAAGCTGAGTCATCCTTCCAGAGGACTCTCCAAACACCACTTTGTAAGTCTAACTACTTCAACAACTCCAACATAAGCTATGTTCTCTTCAAAATAAGAATCTCAACAACATATTACAAGATCAGATCAACTTTCTACAAGAGATGAATATGCATCAGCTAAAAACGATACAGAAGTGAAACAACAGCAGCTTGCCACGAATACTGACTGGGAGTAAGCATGAGGAGTGGCTGAGGGAACTGGGGTTGTTTAGCCTGGAGAAAAGGAGGCTCAGGGGAGACCTTCTCACTCTCTACAGCTACAGGAATGAAGGTTGTAACGAGGTGGGGGCTGGTCTCCTCTCCCAAGTAACAAGTGATAGGACAAGAGGAAAGAGCCTCAAGTTGCACCAGGGGACTATTAGGTTGAATATTAAGAAAAAATTCTTCACTGAAAAGGTTTGTCAAGCCCTGGAACAGACTGCTCGGGGAAATGGTTGAATTGCCATCCCTGGATGTCTTAAAAAGTCACGTAGAGATGGTGCTGAGGGACATGGTTTAGAAGTGGACATGGCAGAGTTAGGTTAATGGTCGGACTCGATCTTAAAGGTCTTTTCCAACCAAAACGATTCAGTGACTCTATGTATGTTATGGTTAGCACAGTAGAAATGTCAATCTCCATTCATTTAGGTCTAAATTTATTTTGTCCTTCTTCCTGTAACTGAAGAACAATAACTGGGAGAAAAGCAAGATACTGCAATTACAGAACAAACTGGAGATGAAACACAGAGAACCTGAGCTGGCTTTAAGCACAAGCACTGACTGCAGTCTATCTGTGACCACATAAATGTTCCCTAGTGCTACAGTGATACCAACAACTGGAGCAACTTGTCTTAAAACCTGAAAGTCACAAGTATCATGACCCTATAGGCTGAAAGATCTCTCTGGCCCTAGAAAACAAGGGTTATTTCCTTGCTGATAGGCATCATTTAACTTTCTTAAAGACACGTTTTTCATATTCCTGTTTATGGATACTGGAACATTTTCAGGTGAATCCATGTGAACAAACATTTTCTAGAGCTCTGTAAGTTTTTGATTGGTTTAGTTGGACTCTGTGGGACTGGTTGATGTTTTAGGTATTCACATTGTGTTTGGAAGAAACTGTGCCTGCTTTGCTTTTAAGAATTTCTTAAAAATACTTCTGTAGATCTTTACTGAATTTTCATGCATTTTATCTGTCTGAAGAAGATAAGTATGAAACCCATCCCATTATCTGTGGTTAAAAAAGACACTTAAAACATATTCTTAGACCTATTTCTGTTCTGTGCAATACTTAAACCAACACAGGTCCCTTCCAACTAAAAATATTCTAAGTCTCATTGTCTTCAGTTAGAATTTATGTGATTCAAATTAAGCATGTCCTTAAGTTCATCTGAATAACTTTTCTACATCAAGGTTTAAATGCTACCACTTTCAATCACTACTTGATTGCAAGCACATCTTCCTTTATATATTGATACCATCAGATTTTCTAATGTCTCTATGTGCCTAGTGCAGGGGATACATGCACGCCATCCTTATGTCCTTTGCATGTCAAATGACTTAGGAAAAGAGGTCAGAAGTAATTTTCTCTGTCCATAAACTTTAGTAAACTGAACACTTTTTTTCAGTTACTCATTTTCAGGATCAGTGGCCAAATACAAAATAGAAGCATCCAAAAAAACAATTTGTAGCTCTTGAGAACGTACTCTCACTAAGAGCAGCACTCCTCAAAGTGCTCATACAAGCGTACAAACTAATTCCAGCAGCAGAAAAAGCACATGTCTCAGTGTTACACTCAACTTTTGATAAAACAAGCTAACACACACATGGATAATCTTACCCACATGGTAAAACTTCACAATATTGAGGCAGTACACCAAGCACCATAATATGAATATGGCCATAACTGACAGATGCACACTTCAGGCCTCCCAACACCAACCAGACACCAAATAAACAGGCATGGGACTTTCCAAAAAGTCTGTACTATGAATCAAGTCCACGGGGCTCAAGGACCAAGCAGTATCTAAATAATCCTGCACCAAAGCACTTCTGTTTAGCACTTATTAGAAAAAGAAATTGGACCTGAAAATGGATTTTTAAAATGCTATAAATCATTAATCAAAACATTAGGAATTATATGTTTTTCAGTTAACTTTTGATAGATGTCAGTTCCATGCAAGACTCATTTTTTGTTAACCATACACACAGATACTATGTCTTACAAAAAACTCTACTATCACTGCCTTGAAGGACTTTAATAACCTTACTTCATAACTAGTTTTTCAGAAGTCTGTAATTCAGGCATTAAAAAAATACACTCCAGGCTGAAACCTCACATTCAGGAGGTTTAGTCCACAAGCATTTTTTCCATTTTATTTGGTTTAAATTAAACTTTTCAAGATATAAAAACGTCAAACAAAAGCTCTATGGTTTTACTTTCTAGAAAAACGTTCCTTTTGCTCAAAAATAGCATTGAATTCCCCTACTCTACTTGATTTTTAAGTGCATGCATCTAAAGAAATTTAATGGGATATTTTATGATCATTTACCCCTCAAGCACTCTCAGTGAAATGAAACCAGGCTATACAAGTCAACGACAAATGCAGTCTAAAGACTTGGGTAGATCAAGAAACTAACGCCGCTGAACATACGTTGTTTGATACTCTTCTGTAAAGATGTCCAGCACCATTCAGTGTGTACAGATACATTATTCCAACAACATCAGTGAGTTTTTCCAGCTATGTACTTATCTTCACCTTAGTTGTCTTGTCCCATTTTCTGCTCCCATTTCAATGGACAGTATCTGTTTATGCCCTGACATCACCTCCACATACCCCTCAGGATGGCAGACTGTCTGTGGTCTATCAACAAGTCCACCACAGAAACCCACAGTGTCTGACACCATTATGTTATCCGAGTCTGAAGATCAAATGAACTTTTTATAACATGAAGCCCCAGCTCCACACAGACAGAGTATTTTCTACAACTTATTATAGAACATATAATACAAGAATCACACCTGAAGTTGAACAAGTCATTATTCTGTACTTGACATACACCCCTAAGCAGCCCAGGTTCACAGCGAGCAACGCTCCAGCTGGCACATGCAAGAATGCTTTAAAGCATTAGCCAATGAGTCACCTCATTTTGCCATTTAAAAGAAATTATTATGTACCCTACACCACACAGAAACATTCTTTTCCTTCAGAAATCTCTCATGGTTGGGAATCTATCAATACTGCTTAACTTCAACTATTACTTCTACATATATAATTAATAAAACTTGAGGAAGCACCTGTTTCCAAAGGGATCTATCTAACATACTATTTTTTGATTCCTGGCATTAAAAGGAAAGTTTGAGTATTTGTGGCATTTTCATGGCCCCATAAGAATTACAGCCTTCTTCCCACTGGGATACATATAATTCAGAACCATTTAAATTACTACTTGCAAGAACAACTGAAAGTTAAAAAGCAAAATTCATATAACAAAACCATAAATGATTGAAGACACTCTTAATACATTGAAGGAATTCTTATTCTGTGTACTGAGGGTTTGTTCTTATCATTATACTATTAAATATTCATTCTCTGTATATCCAAAAAATAACAGCGTCTTATAAAACATACTCAAAACCAGAGAAATAGTGATTTATTTGCTCACATCTTCCAGAAGAGAAGTCTGGCTCTCTTTAAGTCTTCCCCCAGTGAGTAAGAACTGTTCAGCACTTACACTTTTTGTAATTTCGCTTATATTTCAGTATTGTGTTCCAATTAGGCTTGCTCCAGTTCAGCTCTGGATTTATGAATGTGAGGAAGAAGCCTATTTCCATGAACTTCCACATTACTGCACCTCAAGGAGAAATGAGTCCGATTTCGGGTTGCTCCTCAAAGAGCCTACAAGGCACAGGAACTTTCCAGCAGATTATTCTCTACATGGAATTCTGGTTTATACATCACTATATATAGTCAACAATATGGATTTACCAGTATCCTTCAAAGCGCAACTTGCAAACCTCATTTCAGAGTTCAGTCCTTTAACAGGACAGTGTCGGTCTTCCAGAATATCCCTCAATATCTTAAATGAGTGGTACAACAGCATATAGTAGATAACTATCACACTGCTAAATTTGTCTTGAGAGAACTTCAAAAGCAGAGAGAGCAACACTACACCTGAAATGGAACAGAGTATATGGAAGGGCAAGGGAAAAATAATTTCATAGGTGAGCCTTTAAAAGTCCCACCTATACATGCCATCAGCAGCTTTAAACATATTTTATCGTCACATACCTGCTTCAAGATTCTAATAGGCTACATACCAAACCTGCACTCAACACCTCTCCATCATGTTCTAGGTTATTATCAGGACAATAAAATAATTTGAATCAAGCTGTTACTTCAATTCCTCCTGGTTATGCAGAGGCTTCCAAGAAAATATTTTGGCCATACCTAAAAAACTGTATATATTTTAAGTCTGTTGTAACTAACAAAATGGATTACATCTTTTGTTTGGTCAGTTTTATTTCCCACAAAAAAACACAGCTGCTTAATTATATGTCCATTATGCACCTCCCTAGCATTCTCTCCAGTTAGTTTTTGGCAGTGCACAAGGCAGTAAGATGCCATAAGTGGAAAGAACTGATGTAATAAGAGCTATCATAGATACATTATCTAGATCAGATCTGTAAACCTCATCCCTTTTCTATTCATTTGCTCCTTCCTGTACACCTGGGTCACATTCCCTTCATTAACAGGAAAAAAAAAAACACCACAACCTAGTTATATGTTCCCATTATCCAATAAATAGAAATGGAAGTGGCAAATTCTTCAGGTTGATGACCTCATCAGAGGTCAGCTGACAACCTGGATAGGCTCACTTCCACTTACAGATATTTCTTGTTTTCTACTTCTGTTTTTTAGCATGACAAAAAATCCCTTTCATATAGCCAGCCTTTATTATCGTTTCCTTCCTCTGTGTAGATTTAATTGACACTACATTGAGAAGTTCTCAAAAGCAGTGGACTAAATCATAGGTACTCTGCTTTCCTGGTTTTTATAAATAGCCAGATTTTTCAGGATGCCATAGAAACCTGGCAAATCACAGCAATACAGCTTCCCCTTTTAAAACTTATCCATAACGATAAAAGAAATCATTCTGTTAGTCAAGTGCCTGAAAAGGTTTTATAGTCAGAAGGGAAGAGAGAAAGGAACAGACTCGTAAGTCCAGATGCTAGAACCCCATAAAAAATAAGTTTCCTAGCACTAGCCTGCAGTGCAGTCCCTGAGATACTAAACCAAATGTGACTTAAATGATAGCTTCTGATACACTGCAGTAATACCAGACACTTGATTGCAATTTTACTGAGAAAAAGTCAGAATGTCCTGAGAGAAGAACCAGAAGAGTAAGTCAAATCTGTATGAAAGAAGGGCTGATGTGTTCAAAGCTATGAAAACACCTGCATTTTGACTACACATAGGAGTATATACTTCTCTTTCTAGGACAAAAGGTGCTTCTGCTTAAACCGTGCAGCATCAACAATTATGACAGAAGTTTAATTTTGTTTTATTCTTCATTGGTTCTTTTATTTTGATATAAACTAATAGGATTGAGCAAAGACACATCCTTCTTGCACATGAGGACAAAAGCCTAGATTTCCAACCTACATAAATCTTCGTGCTGCAAACCCTTGCCTAAAATGAAGTTTCACTTTTAAATCACGAGTAATCTGAGCTGGCAATTCTTAGCTACCCTCCAATGCATGTTCCTGTGCTTCTCTCTGGGCAACACCTACTCTTCCAAATACCATCACACTGCAGCTCCAACAGAAATCTGTATCATACCCGTTGTTGAGTCTTCACACAGAAAGTCTGAAGGAGAGTCTGAGGCAGAGTTATCTCATGCAATGCATCCATAAAACACAAAATCTCTTACAAGCATATATAGCTAAGAAAACTCTTCAGATTAAAAAAGTCTGTATGACTCTTGATACAAACTGGTCATGGTAGGTACCACGCCTGTAAATCAAATTAGCAAATTTAACAAACAACAGTTGGCAGGAAATGTACAATACTCCTGCCCCGGGCTGCTGTTCTGTAAAATAAAACAATGATTTATTAAATACACTTAACCTACATGACAGCAGTGGTAACAGCCCTCCACAGGTTCAATCCACTGGTTTTTAAGAGAAGGTTTACTCTTTGGGTATACTGTCCACAGAAGAGGAACACAAAACTATAGAGTTACTAAGCTTCGATATATTTTTAAGAAGCATAAAATACACCGACTAAAACTAGTATTTAAAAACCAAAGCAATCAAAGAATATCTACAGTGCAGGTTACACTTGCTTGTTCTATCTCCATCATTCTATTAAAATAGTTACTATTGCCTTGATTCACCAAGTTACTTAAGCATATGTCTAATTTTAAGTACATGAATAATCCCCCGAAGTCAAATGACTACTCACTCAATTAAAGTTAGACATATGCTTAAGTACCTTGATGAATTGAAGCCTGTAATTGCCTGCAGTAGTTTCTGCCAATTTTGCTGCAAGGAAAAAAACAGAGTTTTGCCAGTGAAACTGTGATAATTCTTTTATCACTGCAGAAATTAATTTTATTTAAACTTTTTTTTTTTTCAAGTTGTTTCTTCCACCCATAGTTCTAGGCAAAAAAGTTCTTCAAAGGAGATACAATACAGAAAATTTTAAATGTAAAATAAATGTAGAGGTTTGGTTTCTCTTGCATGCGTTTATAGAAAACCTTTGCTGAAGTATGAAGTGTAAAACTTGGAAAAGACATAGGAGACTTGCTACTTCAAGTAGCTGATACTGAATTTATTGGGCAGAGTCATAAGCTGAAAGAGCATGATGATGGATGGAATGAATATAAAAAGAAGCTTCAATTCAGAGAACTTTTCCAAGATAGGAAGCTCTGCAGTGCTTGCAAGAATTAGGGTCCTGGGCTTACTGCAGCACCCTGTGAAGTCTACAGGAAGATTTACATCAAGTTTTGAGAGAGGGATTGAACTGTTACTTCTCACAAACTATCAGCTTCACTTTCTTTGGAAGAAACCACATACTTGGCAATACCTGCTAGAAATTGTTATTTTTTAATGGTTCCTAAAAAATAGGATAAGAAATAGAAGGGAAAGGGAAGGAATATAAAAAAGAAATATCTCTATCTATAAACAGAATTAAATCCTTGTAAAGTATGTTCCTCAGATCTATTAAGACCTTTGTAAACATACTATTAAAAACACAGCAACTCTAAACAATTTATAACATCAATAACAACAATTTGCAGCCTTCCTGCTCAATCTAAAGCTAAGGCAAAAACGGCTGCTGGTTTATGGCTACAGCTGAAAAAATTTGCACAAGGAAGGCACAATTATTAGTGGCCAAAAGACAAGAACCAAACATGGTTTGCTAGCCACCTAAAAAGTCAGCATTCAAGAATTTGCCAAGATCAGATTTTGTTGGTAGAGCAAGACTGCTGGCGATACAGAACTGCACAGATAAGCTGTTAAAAATGCTTATTTTTAATGAATAAATAAAAAAGCATAATCTCAGAAGAGTTTGAGGGATCCTAGTCCCTTATTTTTTGAAAAGCATCCTTAAATAACACCTATACTAGACTCTCACCTGTAAGCTCAGAACACACATAGCAATGCTACCCTACAAATTTCTGCCCTCAGCTGAAGTTTTTGATTAAAAGAATTATGAATGTTTTTCAATTATTGATAACAAATTATTTGGACATAGGATTTTTCCTTTTCTCTCTGTGAGTTTCAGCATTTCCTTTTATAAAGACAAACTAGGTATATCCCAAATTTGCCCACTCAAAAACATGTAAAATATACCCAGAAGGTAACTAGTTCTACTTTTGGCATTATATCTAAGGGTTCTGAATAAAATTAATGTTTGTGTATAAACCATGCATTCAGCTCCCACTGAGATTATCCACCAGAGGAACTACTGGCTTAAAAAAATAACAGAAATAGCTACAAGAGTCACAGTGTGAAGCACTGAATAAAATATTTGCAAAGGGAAATAAGGTTGATCTGACCTTACATATGAAAAGGAATGACTACTACTTCCTTCAAATCAGTGTCCCAAGAATTCACGATCGGAATTCAAGTCCCACTCCTGAGTCACTTGGGAGAAATGAGAACATGCATTGGGAGTTTTCAGGAATATGTACTTATAAAATTAATACCATAGGGGGGAAAAAAAAAGGGGGGGAGGGAACAGGGGAAACTGTTCTGTTGTAGTTTAACCTGCTTACCCCTACAAGATTACCTAGCAGAGGTAAATATGGTATTAATCTAACACAAGTATGACTTCACCAAGCGCACATTTCAAACCCTATTCCATGCTCCTGAGAATACCCCTCCACTGCAAGTGTAGCTATGTAACAAACAAGGTATTTCTCACTGCAACATACAGTCACTTAATGATTACCATTTTGGGTTACCATTCTCAGAATACCTCTTGGAATGATTATGGAATAAATCTGCTCCACTGGATTAAAAACCTACAAAGAAATACCTATCATTTCATTGTTACTGTATCAACTCAGTTTTCCCTTGAGAAAACAAAAGAGGAAACTAACCTGATTTTCCACTTTCAACTACATTCTCTGAGCAGCTTTAGTGTTAAAATTTCTGCTAAGACAATCATTGCTTCCAATTTTCCCCTGAAGCTACGGCCGTTCATGACCACAGTTTGTTAGAGTGATATTCTGAACTTTAAACTCTTAAGAAAATGCCGCAAACAAATCCAAATAAAGTGAGCATGCACCTGCTCCCATACTTAATTCTTCTCTGCATTTGGTGAGGTTGTTGAGTCCTCTTGTTAAATAATGGTCTGAATCACATCCTGGTTTATAAAAAATAATTCACAAATAGGACCTTCAAAAATCTCTGGGTTTTTATTGCAAAAGTTTAATAACCAAACAGGGTTCAACTCCTGCAATAACTCTACAGATTGTTTCCACCCACACAAAAAAAATCCCAGCCTACTTACTGTACAATTTATACTCAAAATGTGTAACGCTATTTTCCAACTGAAAACAAAACCAACAGTGTGAAGAAGTGTAGAGTTCAAACTAACTCTAGAGAAAACAAAGTCCAATATATCTTCTTCAAACAGTGAGTGAAATCAGAAAAGCTCACAAGGAGCAGGAAGGGAAGTTCAACTTCTGACTGAACTATTAAAAATGGCAAAAGTAAATTTAGGGCCTTGAAGGGGTGAGAGAAGAGGAGGATGTGAAGGTTGAAATGCTGCAGCATTTTTACGATTGCTTTTAACCATTCATTCATTTCCAGATGACAAAGAGCAACTCTGCAGGCCAGGCAAGACCACCTAAAAAAGAACCCAAAGATACCCTCACCACTTTTCTTGCTCCCATTAACGAATTTTGGAGAAACTGTACGAACACAAAGGAAAAAAATAAAGCATTTTAAAACCTCTTTTACTAGCCTGTCCATGACCAAATATAAAGTCACTTTATTTGGAAAGTCACTTTTTTATTTTCCTTTATTCTAAAATATTTTCATTAACACATCGAGTTCCAGAATCCACGCTCTTTACATGCATGCCATAGCCACACAAACAGAGCCCCAAGCAAATAATTACTTTGCCTGTTTACGTAAAATAATTATGCAGGATTTCCTGAGAACATGATTTTCAAATTAAGGACAAACCAAACTGAAGAGTCTCTGTTTCCTTTACCACAGGAAATGCAGTGGATTTGGTTTTAAACTCAATTTATATATCAATTAAAAAGCTGGAAGTTCTTATCTGTGACTGAGTTGTGGCAACTTTTGAAAGTTGGGGAAAACAATGCTCTAACAAGTATTGAGCTGTTGAAAATATCTTTTAGAAATGTTAAATTTAACAGCTCTCTAGTGCATGTCTGGGATTTCTTTGTAATCTTCTTGAGCAATGTGTAATATTTTGGCAACATCCCAAACCCGCTCAGTTAGTAGTAGTAGAGAAAAGGAAAGGCTATAAAGTGAATTTGTTGTCTCTTTTTTTTTTATTAGTTTTAGAAACTTTAAACATAAAAGAAATCTTGCTTTACATTAACTTCACCCTGTTGCTGCATTCCAGAAATTTAGTGCAGATTTGCATGTGCTCCATATGTATCTCTCCATATCTGCCCTACCTGGCCTGAGCAATTCCTGTGCATGTGCTGACCAGCTGCGAAGAAAGAGGGAGGGGGAAGGGGAAAGGGAAACAACTGAGCTTTGGACTTGGAAAGCAGAGAGCTGAATTTCCTGGCTTACCCTGTGGCCCACTTAATGTCTTCAGTCAGGTGACCAAAAGAGGCAAGTAAATTACCCAGGAGCAGGCACTGAATGTCAGACAATAGATTATAGCCACACAATATTCCAATTTCCTCTCCTGATCACTGCAGCCTCCATGTGCACCAGCTATGTCCTACCAAGGCAAATTTTTTATGGTTGCTTCTCCACACCCTTCATTTCCAAGAGAACTCAGTATGATGCTGTGGTCCATATATTCCTTCTCATTTTAGGAACTTGGTATTCTTAACTGTATTGAGGAACTAATCTGAAAGGGCAATAGGGGCCTTCAGAATGTTTCCCTCACTACTTTCATGTGATGTGACAGAGCTCGATGCAGGATGATGATCGCTAAAATCACAGTTATGTGTAGCTGCAATTTCTTATAAAGTATGTTTTCTAACTACTGTAAAGAGGCTTTTGCAACCCATCCACTAGTTTTTAATGCTTAACTTGCATTTGCAGCAAGGTATGTTCCATAAGTCAATACCAAATAGTGGATGTTAGAGAATTAAAAGAAAAAATTTATGGTTTGCCTCTGAGTTTATTCTTAGTTTTTGGTAGAATTTTGAAAACTAGAACAGTGACAAACAAATTTTTTAATTTCCAGCACTCAAATTATCACTTCTAGCATCTTTTTCTTGCACAATCTTTCCAATTTTATTTTCTATTGGTGGTCGATGCTCATATAGTATGCACCCAGAATGACACTGAAAACTATGTTACAATACAAATTGCTGCATAGCAGGGAGGGCTAGTGCAAATCAAATGCAGGTATTCTTGCCTCTTATTCTTTTTCTGGTGACTTGTCTGAAGGACATAGCTCTTACCTAGTATTTTAAAAGTTCTATCATATGCATTGCCAGTGTTATAATTCCAGATTTGATGCTTCCCAGCTATAGCAGATTTTTAGCTCACCAGCTCAAAAAAGCAGCTGCCTGCAATATGGGTTCATCTATTCTCCAAGTCTTCCCTACTTCAAATATTCTTTTAAAAAAAAACTTAAATTGTGCTAATCCCTGAACAGTAAAAGCAGCACTATATTAATTCACATGTGGCAAACACAGCATCTTCCCTGCCTGAGCTGAAACTGCCATCATACCATTACTCAATCACCAACTGTTGCCAGTTCCATTGCAGCCACTTTCATAATGGTTCTGGAGACATTCAGTCTGTGGGATTTCCAATACTCATTACAACTCTTTTACATATATGTTTTAAGGCATTCTTGGAGCGCAGCATCAGAACAACAACTACAATGGGTTTGAATAGTCTTTTAAGTACAGCGGATTTGAGGTTGGTCTCCAAGGGCCTTTCAGACATGTTAAAAGCCTGTGCTAGAAGACATGAGTGTGGTGCTAGCAAGCAGGGTTATCAGACATGGTTTTGGGGTGGGGATGTCAAGGGGAGCATTTCTTGCTGGAATTAGAGCAGATGGTACAGAGAATAATCAATTGCAATATACCAAGCCACATACTCGAGACTCACTTACATCTCCCAAAAATTGTAATGTTGGCTTAAAACCATGAGATGTTCTGAAACAAAAATGATCAGGATTCATCTCTTTCAGGACTTGTAGAGCTTCAAGGAGAAGCTGCCTTCCCTTCCAAGTCCTGATGAGTTGATACATTACTGATGAGTCTGGTGGATCTGATATACATTACTGAAAATGTACCATTTACATCCGGACAGTAAAGTCTCACTAAATGAAGAACAGGGTCTCGATTCCCTCAAGGAGCTGAAATCAAAGATGCAAACACCAAATAACTGAGCAGGCTTTTATTAAAATGGTGGGCTGAAAAACACAAATCCTAGCAAGCTGCCAAGTCAACTTGGGTGATTATGTGATGGAATCAGCTGCCTTCCTTCTTTTGCCACCAAAGCAATTTTTGAAACTCATAATATAGGGGGAAAACAAAAAGAGGGAGGCGGGGTGGAATGAGAAGACTGGTAAAAGGACACAGAAGACATCAATTTTTTATGAATCTCATGATTATGATTATTATTATGTCACTCATGAATTTCATTTAATGCAGGGCAAGGAGATACTTGGTACATCTGTCAATATTTAGATACTGGAACCTTGTTTCCATAAAGTCCTATTTCATAGTAAACACACTGGCTATCCAGTGTCTCCTTGCTTAAATTCATCACATTACTGTTTAGTGTTTTATATAAAACCTGGAACTGGTACATTCCTCAAGAAAGTATTGTTTCAACTTCTATTTCCAGGTAAATTTCATAAAACCCAGCACAGAACCTCATCAACAGGTCCTACATGTCCTTTAAGTCATACTTAACTTCTGCTTTTAAGGTATTACATTGGATTTGAGTGATTAAATCCTCTGAAGACACTCAACACAGTAATCAACGCCATCTGAAAAATAACTGATGACCCTCATTTCCTATGAACATTCACAATCTCCAAGAGCAGCCCATGTGTATTTACAGTAAGCACTGCTACTATTTTAATTACTTATTTTTTGCATTAGAATAATACCTACTGACTCTTATGTGCTATACAAACAGATACCCAGTGAATTCATGAACAAAGGCACATTAGCACACCAACGTGGCAATAAAGAAGTAAAACCTGGGCTGCATTATGAACAAGATGTGTTGAGATATGAAGACAGGCCAGTGTTTTCAAGTGTCATGAACTGCCAAGATTTCTTTTAGAACCCTTGCAGAAGAGGCTGAGGAAGCTTCACACAAGCAGCTTGGGGACAGAAGTGAGATCTTGGAGCTTTGAAATGTGCAAACACAGCGACTGGATCAAAAATAAATATAAGTCAGCACTTACCTTCCAGAAAGACACACACCTCACCCCAAAACAACCAAAGAATGGCCAATACTGACTTGCCAAGTACGAATACGTGGACTTAGATGTCTGTCTTGGCTCACCAGCCTACAGTGAAGGGCTGTGCCAACTTAAAGAAGGCCATATGAGAAAGAAGGTTATCAACGGATTGGATGTACAACAAACCTGAAGATGCCACAAAACTACAAAGAACAGCAAGTGCCAGACAGACTGGAAAGAACTGAAAATGTCTGCAACTAAGTGGGAGAAGAAATCTGAGAGCAAGAGGATGAAATTCAACAAGGAAAATCAGCTGGGAAATTCTCGAATTAGGCATGCGTAATTAAATCACATGAATAATTCACATACAAAAGTAAAGGATCAAGAATTTACATGTTTCACAAACTGAACATGAACTTAAAACAAAGGTTCCTTTACCACTGGCAGGGCAGCATTAAAGTGGCATTTCAGAACATCAGCCTAGTTCATAACACTCATGAAATCTTTCTGTTGTGCTTCAAGATGATAAAACTGGAGCTGGAGTAATGTGCATTTGGTTCTGGATGCCACAGAAATTATGCATTCCAAACAGAAAGTATAGAGAATAAAGGCAAGTTCTGGAAAGCGTGGTCTCAGGGGAAAGACTAAGCAAACTGGGAGCATTTAGCCTAGAGAAGACTGAGACATACCAGTCCATGGCATCATAAAGGACTACTGAAGAGAGGAAAGAATCTGGCTTCTCTGTTCAAAAGCTTTTCTTAATGCCCAACCTGACTCTTACTAGCTGTGATTCTTCCTGCCTTGTGTGCCATGGATGTAATAAACAGTGAATCACTAAAATGAGCTACGGGGGGGGGGGGGGTTTGCACCACACAACCGGGGGGAGATTATGGACACCCAGACCAAGTCAGGCAAGCATCTGTGGTGAGCAACATTGTTAAAGATGAACTCTTCCACAGAGCAGAGATAGCCCCATCCATAATTGGGTGGTTTTGATTGTTCCCTCCTTGCACCATTGAAACTAGCTCACATACTTTTACATTACACTGTTCCAGACAGGAATGATCTCTTATGAACAGCTTAGTATTTAAAGGGAGACCAAACAGGAGAGAAGTAGAAAGAAAGGATCAGCTCTTTTACAGACAGAGAAGGGGCACACAAAAGGGACCTACTCAAATCACAACAGCAGAAGTCAAATCTCAAAGCATAGACAGAAATGTGGTAGGAAACACAGCAGTTAGAATTCCATAAGTAACCACCAATCTGTTACTCACTGCACCATGGAACTGGTGATTTCAAGAAACTACTCCACCTGAGTATAATACCATGTTCCATTTTGAGCCCCTCACTACAAGAAACAGATTGAGATCCAGAAGTGTGTCCAAAGAAGAGCAACAAAGCTCAAGGGTCTAGAGCCCAAGTCTCATGAGAAGTGGCTGAGGGAACTGGGATTGTTTAGCCTGGAGAAAAGGAGGCTGAGGGGAGACCTTATTGCTTTCTACAGCCCCCCAAAAGGAGATCATAGCCAGGTGGGGGTTACTCTTCTCCCAAGTAACAACCAACAGGACAAGAGGAAATAGCCTCATGTTGTGCCAAGGGAGGTTTACATTAGATATTAGGAAAAAAATTCTTCATTGAAAGGGTTGTGTAGCCCTGGAACAGGCTGCTCAGGGAAGTGGCAGTCACTATCCCTGGAGGGACTGAAAAGCCCTGGAGATGTGGTGCTGAGGCAGGCAGTGTTGGATTAACAGTTAGACTTGATGATTTTGAAGGTCCCTTCCAACCACAATGACTCTATGATTCTATAAGTAAATGGATGTGAGCACTCACCCAAAAAGCAGCCTCACATCAAATGAGGTCACAACAGGCACCCACAGCAGAGACAATATAGCCATTTTTCAAGCAACCGTAGAGCCACATTTCTAAGTTTCAGTCCAACCTCTTGACCACAAATTATTTTTATCTTTTTCAAAACTCTGACAATGGCTTATACAATGATTGTTTGAAGAGGCTCACGCAAGATGCACAGGGAACCACTATAAAAACCACCAATACTCTCAGTTGCTTTCAGCACCTGGTACTTGAGAAAAGAAACTATTTCACAGTTTTGAGTAATAATGATGATGAGAAAACGGTTAAATGGCAGGAAATAAAAATTACTTAGGAATCTCGAAGGAGTTTGAAAAGGTAACAGTGAAAAGATAGCATAATTATGTGTGAGTGCTAAGAAGTATCACTAATAACATTCTCTTAAATGAGCTACCTGATTAGATTCTTAATACATGGAACTTGTTCATGCCCAAGGCTGCCTTCCTCCTTCATGAATTAAATACAACAGTAAACACTAAATGTATTAAATGACAGATTCTTCATGATTCTGAGAGTCCTGTGATGGTAATTTTTACTTCTCATTTTACTTCTTCAACTTTGACAAACTGATGAATGTAAACTGGGTATGTAAAAAAGGGTAACATCAGGAAAATCAAGTGAAATCCTAGAATTACTTCAAAACATTCACTTCTATATTTAAAACCCTGAAATAAAATAAAATATTGTAAGCTTGTACACACAAGAGGAAGAAATCATTTGTGGTTTTGTGGAAGCATTAAAATAAGATTCAGGGTCCATTGTTCTAAGCCTCAAGCTAAATTACAATG
The DNA here is from genome assembly GCF_000691845.1 of Merops nubicus. Lineage (NCBI taxonomy): Eukaryota > Metazoa > Chordata > Aves > Coraciiformes > Meropidae > Merops > Merops nubicus. The sequence continues at coordinate 1,576 of NW_008582372.1, read as the reverse complement.
CAGTCTCTGCCCCAATGAGCTAAGTTAATAACTTTTGTGTACTACAAAAGGCTTTGTTGCATTGTTACAACTATTATTCATGGTCAAAACCTCTCTAGCCACTATCATAACCACATACACCAAGGATAAATTTGACAAGGTCAAAAAATTGTCTCTGTTTAGAGGAGACATCATACAGACTAACTTTGCTATGTAATATATTTTATGTTCCATAGATTCAGCTAATGATTTTCTACTTGAAGTCACATAAACTTCCTGTTTATTTATTATGACTCTCATTCCACATGACAATTGATTATTCCACTGCAAAATCGCAACTAACGTTAACTGGCTGCATATCAGTTGGGCAGCAAATTAAAGGTTAACCTTGTGCCTGTTTTTTATTTTTATCTAGCAAAGAATACCCTTCCTACTAAGATAATTTAACTTATTCTACTCTTACCCTCCTGGATTTCTAGAATATAGAATAAAAAAATATTAAATACAAGTTGGGTCTTCCATACCCTTACAAGACAATTTTTTGAAACCTCAGACTTCATCTACCTAGAAACATCTGCCTAGGAAAAGAAAGATGACTAATAATGTAAGACTAATGTGTAAAAGTTTGAAAAGCTCATTAAATCCACACATGCACATACTCATTCAAAATTCGAGTGCCCTGAATTTGCTGTAGCTGATATAAACCAAGATCAGACAATTGCTTTGCCTGCTGCTACCTCAGCTTCAGAGTTCAGTCAACCCTGGAGCAACCTCATCTCTGCCCATTTCACTGGATTGGGAGTCACCAGAGAAAGCATTCTGTAAAATGATCCACAGTGAAACAAAGCAAAAATCATGGAACACAGGCAAAGGGACTCCAAGAACCTTTTAATAGCAAATCAAACTGAAATTGTGGCTGGTAAGGAATCAGCAAAGGTTAAGCATAGAGGTATGTGCTGTTCTCCTATGCTGGCAGCTGAACACCTGAGAAGAAGGAGATACAATGTGACTCTGTTAAAAAACAAATGCAAACTATCCTGGGATGTCTTAACAGCACATGAAAGCCCTTTGTGTTATTTGGAAACATGTAGAACTTACCTAAGGTACTGGACATGCCAGCTGAAGAGATGAACAAAAGGGGAATCATGTCAGAGAGAAAAATAAAAAAGCAGAGGTGTAAAAAATTTAACCTTGGTGAAAACATGAATGAACTGGCCTCACACAAACCAGGCAAGAGAACATTGCAGATGAGCTCTATGCACGTTTTAGATAGATAAAAACTTTTTACAGACAATATGGCAATCAACTGCCATACTGCATCACTATATATAGCCAAAAACCTTTTCCAAAATATAGGCTCTACCTTCCTTATTGAAAACGGAATTATTTCTTTTCCTCCTCTCAGTGGGCATGGAGAATTAACTAAGCAAGACTGTAGTATTTCAAAATCTCTGGTGAAAAGAAATTGGGACAAACATCTGTCAAAAGCATCCTTGACAGAGGCGAACAAAGGTGAGCGTGTAGATTAAACTAGTTGAGATCTCTGGGGATAAGATCAACATCTCTAGCCTAACTTGTAGAATCATAGAATCATTTA